>NC_079155.1:2747500-3047500 GCF_947563725.1 Argiope bruennichi
ATGATTTGAATCCTTGCGATTTCTGTCTGTGGGGATAGTTAAAAGATCGCGCCTACAAGGCCAAACCTAACTCTGTTGTTGCTTTAAAAAGCAGAATTACTAGACATGTCCTAGAAGTTCATCAGGTAACATTAGGTGTTACTGTGGATCACGCTGTCTTGCGTTACAAAATTTGATAAGACTTGAAGGATCCCATATTGAACAAATTTTGTAATACATTGCGCATTTTAAATCTTAACAAAGAAAAATGTTATAATTACAAAATATAAAATATTGTCGTAAAAAAGCGCCACCTGTGGAAAGAACTAATTTTTTTTATTGTGCAATTCATTTCCCCATGTTGTAAATATAACATATATTACATTTCTTCAACATACTCCAAGTAGTTTTTCTTTTACAGTCCTTCAAACACTTGAACTTTAACTATAACCACCCTGTATTTTAATTAATTAGAACAAATATGTTCAGACATTATTCAAAATTATTTATTACAGATGAAATATGTAAATAAAAAAATTTTATTTTAAACAATAACACAACATAATTTTGTTAATCAAAGAAATTAATTTCTATTTTTTGAGACATTTACAATTTTTTTTAAATATCAAGCACTTTTATTTTTTTTAATTGTCATTGCTAAGTTTAAAATCATAACAAACTTCCATATGTATTTTACCCCCTCCAAGATCCCGAGACTAGAGCTCTCCGATGCTTGCGCTTCGCTAAGAGTGGAAAGATAAACGGATCACCGCGAATAATTACTCCCCCTGACGCATGCCCAAAAGCGCGGGAATGTTTCAGAATCCGAGAAAGAATAGTGTCCAGTGTTTTTAAATTCATGCTGAAAAAAGATTTCTGCCTTTTTTTTAACTATGTTAAAATTATCTCATTACTACCAGCATTGCTGTGAGCAAGGGTTCGGGAAGAGGCTATTTTCGGCATTTTTGTAGTTTTTCCTTTTTAACTGAAACACCGTAATTTTCAACTAAATTTTGTTACTTCAAAGTTCAGAGTCATAATACCTTCGTCCCGAACAAAGGTCCAATTCCTGCAAATTTCATAGAACGCATGAAAACTTGAAATCTACGTGCCAGGAAATTTCAACATTTTTTTAAAAAATATTTTTAATAAACATAAAAAGCAATTAAAGCAATGATTTAATTATTGTTATGTCATGATGTGTACGAAGCAGCTTTTCAACGAATTACTTCTCATTTGTAAGTCCTTTCAATTTTCCCTTTGATGTTTTGCGCTTTTTTTAATGAGATGTGGAGATGGCGAAGAGAATGGAAGAAAATGAAAATTATTTATATTTATGTCTGCAAATAAGGGTATTTGCAAATGAAATGAAAGGATGTATAACAGAACCGTGCCTTTTATTCTTTTGGGAAAACGCAAAAGAAGAAGAATAAATAAAAAATAAAAGAACAAAGGAAATTTCAAAAAAGGAATTTTGTAAGAAATTATAAGTTTGCAAGTATTTCCTACGCCTTCAGATATTTATTGTAAATGTTGACTTATTTTTTTTAAAAAAAGAAAGCATCTGACAAATGGTGAAAAATATATTTTTTATTTAAATTTTCTTTGACTCGCTTGAGATGTAAATATTGAGTTCCAGTGCAAATTCTTCTTTTTCAATCTAAGTACTTTTTGAAAGTTCCTGAAGAACAGAAACTAGGTTAAATTTGCTGACTCCATTTTAGAATAGGCCATGGAGGATTTCACATTCAGTGGTTTCAGTTAAAAGCATAAATTATTTAAATATTTTTAGATTATTAGAAAGATTGTGATTTTAATTATATTAACATTTAGTTGTTACACCAGCTAATGGGGATTAAGGGGAAAATTTTCATACTTTTGCTCTTTTCCTGAGGGATCCTTGAGTAAATAATGCTTTTAAAGCACTACTGAAATGAGCGAATATTTCGAATGCGAATATTTCATTTCATCATTTTAAAAGAAATATTATTCATTTTTATTCCATTTTAAAGAGAAAACCAACTGGTCTTTCTTTTGAATGAAATTATATTCATTCGATCGCATGAAAATTAATTTCATACAATTTAAAATGCATCGTTTGCACCATTCATTTTAATTTTGTAATCTCTTTTTAAAAAAGTGCCCTCTCTTTCAATTATTTGCTTCGATTTTTATCCCCAAAATATCATTGTTATCGTGCTCTTCGTATTTGACGCACGAGACGTCGGTATTAAGTTAATTTGCCATATTATTCCATTTGAAGGGATCCGTTCATTCATATCCAAAAGAGAACAGTGCGATTCTCTGTGATAGTTTTCATCAACTTGATTTCGAGCACCACTTCAAGAACAAATATGGGAAGTTATAGATTCTTTGCTGGATTTCATGTTCCGGGCATTCATAGAGAGCATAAATCAAATATACCTTTTAGCAAAAGAAGATGAAAAAATAGGCCAGCTAACACGTCTATTTTATGTCCATTTTTGAGATGCGCATTGCTGACTAACTTTTCTAATTTGATATTAATAATGGCGAATTTGCTACAATACTTTTTCTCCTTGTGATGAATTCCGTCATAAAACTTCACAAATAGATCAGAAATTAAATTTTACAAGCAATAGAAACAAATTTGTATTAGAATAACGCAGAAAGAAAATGCTCACCGCTTTATGCAAAAATAACATTCCTGAAGGCAAAGAAGAAGAAATAAAACTTCCATCTGAAGAAAACTTGCTTCCGTTGTTAAGAATGGAAATAAGAATCTTAATTAAATTAAGATTTTGAGTGCAATGAAGTTAAACTTTTAAAAACACAGTTCTAGAATGAGGAAAAGAGAAAATGCAGCCGAAATTAAATTAAAGAAAGTGTACAAACTTTTAGATGAAGAAATCTGCCGCTGATGAGCGCCTTTTATGTTTGAATTAAGTCTTGAATTTTATCCAGGTGCCAAGGAATTCAGGTTTCAACTTTCTTTTCTTTGTTGATTTTGTTTCAAAACAGGTAGGTAGTATAGAAAATAAAAAGTGAAAGTAAGGTTGGAGACAAGAAAAATAAAGTTCGATCAAGTATATCGAATCTGTTTTTAAATCAGCATTGAAACAATGCATCACAGCAATTATTTTCTCTGTAGGAAATTTAAAATTGAATCAAGTTCACATATCAATGATACTACAATAAAAGTTTAAGAATATTTATAGTAAATATCATTTTTTGGAATATATATCTCAATTTATACGCTATTCATTTGATTCAAACTGCTATCTTAAGAATTGTGTGTCATGTTATTTTTACTGTACGACACTAATTAAATGCAAAAAATCGGAGATATTTTAAGAAATTGTTTAATATAGAAGTAAAAGTTGATGTGTGTTTAAGAATTGGCTTGAACATAGGCTCCTGTGGTCAAGCAAGTGTGTTGCCCGTAGAACTATGGGTTGTTATTGATGACAAAACAAACATTCCGAAATTTCAGTAGGATGGCTTTAGCTAAATTTTTGTCCTCAATTTTTCTTTAAAATAAAATAAGCCTTTCAACTTGCTTCGAATGAAATATTTCATTATCTGACCTAAAGGCAAATTTCGGACGACCCCTGCAATTTCGAGTCAAGATCCAATCATAAATATATCGGCATCATCTTTTCATATGTCGAAGTACCAGCTGCAAGACATTTAGTTCCAACAGAATTAAAGTGCTTCAAACCAGTATACACAGGTATTTCAAGGAAATCATGTCTTGAAATCCGAAAAAAAAGGTGGAAAGAGTCTTTATGATACAAGGCACCTCAATAGCACCAGCTGTACGACAAACTTAACTATGTAAAACATCTAGCTGTACACCTTTTACGCTACTGACTGATATCACTTATTTCCTGCATAACTCATATTGGATTCCAAAATCAAACATTCAAAGTGACTTTCGAGAGGAAAAAGTAATGATTGATACTTTTATGGCCTCTACATCTTCGGTAGTCAGAATACCTAAAATTCATATCATCCGCACACACAAATTACGGCTGCAAATTAATGACATTCTCATAGAAAGTTTACAAGAATTTCTAGGAGAAAACACTCCTTATCTTTTCAATAAAATTGCATGAATTTCACATTATGAAATCTGTTATCAAGTTGACAAAATTAAAAATCATTGTATTCTTAAGTTTTACGAAATGAAGAGAATTTTGCTTCTTTTTCCATCAGAATTAGCAGGCGTCACATTCAAATTTCTGAATACAAAAATAAGCTTACCTTTTCCGCTTTTTTAAAGAAACTCTTCCTATTAGCACCAAATGTCCAAAAACATTGTTACGATACCCTCACGATATTGACCAGCATTAAGAACATCGAAAAACATCGTAGAGATATCAGACAATATCTTTTGCTAATAGGGGTTGCCTAATCCACAATATTTAGTAATTACTAAAGTAAAATACTTTAGTAATTTAGTATTTTTAGTATTTTAGTACTTTAAAATACTAAAAAAAGTAAAATACTTTTGTTTTCCGCTGAAGAGTCCAAATATACTAAAGCTAAACGCACTCTAATGACATAAAACGACATAAAAACATTAGATAGCCAGAAAGAGTGTGCATCACAAAGTTCCAGATTTCTTCTCTGGTTTCAATTCCAGATTCATTTCCATTTTGAGTTGCGGCTTGTAGCAATCCTGGAGGATTGCGAGGAAAATATCGCGAGAAAGTGAGAAGCGCGTTCTCGTGAGCAGTAAAATTCAATTTAATTATGAAATACCATTTATAGAGGAAATAATTGGTGACTTCGCTTTCTTAATTTTTTTAATTGCTATTACATTCCTCGGAATGGTTCAATACGAGACGAGGATGACAAACTCTCGTATAAGCAAAGTTTGGCTTCCATGGTGTATATGGCAACATTCTAGGGTCGAGATATATCTATTCAATTAATGGAATTTACTTCCTATGACAGGGATTGGACCATGGTCATCAGTGCCTCTTGGACTGTCCACCTGTCATCGTGGCAGACATTCATACTACCCAGGAATCTAAAGACATGGGTCCTTTCTGATTACAGTATTCTTCCTAGACTTTCTCATATACAGCCAGTGTAAGGTTCTCGCTCAAAGTGTATTCTAAATCTCACAGTACAAATGTATTATGAAACGGAAATTCTCGTTGTCAGTAAAAATAAGGAATCTCCATTCCTTTTCCATTTACATAGGAATTTTATCAATGTACATGAAAGTGTGATTAGAAAGTGATGAGTCTTACAACTTGTTGAATATTTTGATAAAAATCAGTTGAGTTACTGGTGGGGGCTGAAATGCCTATCAGTTCCTAATTGAATTTACTACATCTAACTGAAGGCTTTCCGTGGAAAAGGCCATTTCCTCTTCATTTGAGTTTCATGGCCCATTTACGAACTCGTCTGAAATTTTCACATTCCCTTCAACACAATTCTTGCCCCTTCAAATCCAATCAAAATTATTCGAGTCTTGCATACATGAATAAAGTGCATGAAAACAGCTGCAATGTTCATGTAAGGATTATATATAACGGTCACTTGAAAGTTGTTAAGTATTTTTTTAGATTTTCCAATATTGGTTTATATTTTGCTCATTTTGATGTTTTATCAATAATTATTTTGAAAACTAAAATCTGAAGAAAACTGGTAATTCACAAACACTCCCCGCCAAAATTGAAGATCTGTGTACGTGGCGCAAGAGAGATGGGCATTCCAAACCTTCCGCATTTCCATTATTCTGCGTCACTTACAATAGACGTTCCGTGAATATGGAGAGATAGACTTGGTAGCGAAAGCGGGAGGTTTGTAAAGAGAGAATGAAGTGTGGCAAGCATAGAGTCACCTTTATCGACCCTACTAAATGGATGAATACAAGACAATGGAATGATGTAAAATAACGTCCTTCAATTTTCTTGAGATGGCGCGATTATGAATGGTCAACTTTAGGTAATTCATTCGATGGTACAGTACAACTGTTCAACTTTTATCAAACCTTCATAATTTTTAAAAACTTATTCTTAGTTACAGAAATGATTCATTGAATGCGTATAAAAAAATTATATTTTTTTCTTCAACAGATGTCTAACTCAGACAAAAATAAACATTCTAATTAAAAGTGTATTTTATATTTTTGTGTGACTTAGACGACAACAAACACGTAAAAAAATGCTTTAACTGAAAAGTATATAATATTCTCATTTGACTTTTTTGATAACGCGTATACGAAAAAATGAAATGAAAAGATTTTGCCAATATTCGAATAATCATAGAGATCAATGAAGAACATTAAATGCGCGTTTAGAAAACGTGTATTTTGATATTTTGGTTCTCAAATTTGTTTCGATTTTACAGTAAGAGCAATTTGAAAATGTTCCCCTATTTGCTTTGAGGTTTTATTTAGATAGATAGAATCTTGCTTCTAAGATTTAAAAAAAAAAGAAAAAAGAGAGATAAAAACATTTTGCTGGAATCGGGAAATTCATACAATTTTCCGAGTTAAAATATGTGAAAATCACAGTGTTTTTCTCTTTATATACTTCTCGTGTCAAAAGGTAAGAATCGTGAATAATGGCTTTAATGCCTGCTTCTAGATTTGATAGGAGTGGTCGAGGATTTTTGAATCTGGATGAACTGGGATGTCTTCTGCATCATAAGGGTGCATCTTTACCTGTTTCCCAATTAAGAAGACTTTTCGACGAAGCAGACGCGGATAATGACGGTCGCCTCTCTTTCGCAGAGGTGAGTTCGCCAGTTGCCATTTTATGTAAGCAGTACGTATAATTTCAGATTCATTTCAAATGGATTCGGGGTTTTTTTTTCGTTCTTTTTAAAAATCAATTTTGCTTTCTTTAAATAAGCTTTCAAAATTCGGGAAATATTGAAATAGAACATACCCTTTCTTTTAATATTTTTAGTTTAATGAGTTCAGAAAACAAGATTCCGAACCGAGCCTGGAATATCTAAAAAAAAACATTGATCATTCATATATACATTTTAAGGACTTGTTTAAGATATAGCAAAAATTTATGAAATCGATTTGAATCGTGGTAACTGGTTGAAAAATCGAATATAATCGCAGTCGATTAAATTAAAATCGATTTTGGTTGTAATCGATTTGATCACAGTAATGAGATAAAATCGCATTACTACGGCAAAAACTTGGTGATGGTATGAATGAAAACCGCTTCCTTAGTGGTCTTTTTATCCATTTAAAGGTTGATACTTCTAACATACATTACATTTTATAGCTGGTGCAACTCTTTGGTTGTGTTACAAGAAAAAAATCCGCAAATATACCAGCAGAAACGTCCCTTTTTAGATTTTCTAGATTACTTAAAAAGTGCAATTAGTTTAGTTAGTAGGATTGTAGTATAATGAAGAGAATCAAACTTGCATTTTGAGCTCTTTCCAATAACCACTAGGATATAAAGTTTAATAGAGATTTACAGTTTTGATGCAACAACATACGCCAAGTTTTGTTTATGTATATTCTATCATATGTTTTTAAATTAAGGTGCTCATACGCAAACAAACTTATTAACAAGTATATAGCAAAACAATTAACGGATTTCGTCCACAATTTGATATAAATCAACAATTTTTATGTGATCATGTACTAAAATTTATAGTCAATTTTGCTGCGCTTTAAAGTTACTGCATCTGCAAAACGCACGCACAAATAGATCAAGGACATTTAAGCATTTGATAAATTTGGTCAAATATTCGGTTCAATTCTATAATTCAATAAAAATAATGTGTCGATTTTGTTTATAAAATCGTTGCGGTATTTTTTTTTTTTTTTTGAATTATTGCGTTTATATGCACACAGATTGACAGGCAGGATAACTTCTCAGAGGGATTTCGAACAGAATATAAGAAACAGTGCTATAAATTTGCAATATTGTTTTCCTGCGCATTTAGTCTCGCTGTCAGAAAAATCATTTTACAGATATTTCAAAGGATGCTGAACAAATGCTAAGTCAGCAACCGTAAGTGACAACCATTTAGCGACGTCATCTGTGACAAAGATGTTCTGAAAAATTCCAGAATTATTTAGATGTTCTAAAAAATTCCACTCCTATTTCTAATAAGAGTTTTAGTTTGAGATCTTTCTAGAAGATGCAATACTTTTTTACGGAGTTAATGGGTGGAGTCGTTATCATGTGTTGAGAATTCTTTATTCGAAGTGCTGATCACAGAGTTTTATAATTGTACTCTGAGAGCTGCTCCGTTTAATAACGATTTGCTGCTTATATGTATATGTTGAATTTTTAAAGTAATACATTTGAATAGCTTCAGTTTACTACCCCTTTGTTTCATGTTTTTTTCACGAAATAAAACGTCACTATCTATTATCAATAGAATTCTTATCGTACACCACTGGACGTATTTCCCTAACTGTATCTACAATTTCTGAGTAAAACACACATGCCACCAGTTGCGTTTTAGGGTTTTTGAATTCCAAAACAGACAGGCATTATTTCAAGAATGTGATTATTTTAGAAATGTGACGATTCAACAAAATCTGAAAGATGTTTTTTTTTTTTTTTGTCGATTGCAATAATTTCTCCTCGTATACTTTAGAGACGAAGAAGTCAAAAAAGAGAGAGGTCGGCGTTTTTAGCACGTTAGTTCTAAACTTCCTTAAATAATTTTTGCCTAGAAATGCAAAATAAAAAAAAAAATGTTAAAAGGAATTGCATTGACAGATGCTAAACTCTTATGTCAAGTTCTTTTTCGTAGGGAAAGCTCCACAACTCCACAATGGATTCCAAACTTAAGTTGATGGACTACGTATCATAATAGCATGAATTTTTCAACAAATATCAATAGTATGTCAATGCAATTCATAAATGCAACAAATGGATATTTAAAATATTTTGTCATTGATATGACTGATTCGAGAGATATTTTGCAGCTGCGAAGCTTAAAACTAATTTAAGAATCCTTTACCTGAAAGTATTCCTCTTAATCAAATACATTTATTATAAAAATTTACAATTTTAAAAATATTTAATTTACTCTATTCTATAATGTATAATGGAATTACGCACTGCAGTACTATGCGACATATTTTTCATAAAAAGATTTTGGGTCCATATTTATTCATAAATACGGGCTTCACAATAATGACATATTTCCTTTTATTTTTAATTATAGTAATTAAATTTACTTCTTTTCTTCCCTCACAAACATTTCAACGATAATTTTTTAGTAAATAACTATATAATGCTTTACCATCGTGAAATTATAAATAACTTAAGATTACTGTTTCCCATCTTAGTTTAAGACTGCCTTTGTTTTCTGAAAAAAAAATTTCGCATTTTTTCTTCCCTTGAAAATACAAAAGCTTTTCATCAGATTTGTTCTTTAAGATCACCAGAGGCATTCGCCCTCCCTTTGTCAATTATTTTTCCTTTCTGTATAATTACTAGACTTTGTAATTACGCAAAATGGTAGAACGTTCCTGGTTTTAATTGTTCGTTTAATAGTCTTTGGCATACATTGTGCAGTAAATTAAAGAGATAAACTGTTTAAAATAAGGAACTTGGGACCTCAAAGCGATTTAGACAATGATGCAAATAATTAGGTTATATTTTTCTCCATAACCGAAGAATGCATACATTAAGTCTTAACAACGTTTTAGCGGATAGAAGAATTATTCTTTTTTGTTGAAAAATGACATACAACAGTTTTACTTATTATAGATTTAATTTCGTTTTAAAAAATGCGTCTATAATGCGAAAAATGTTTAAGCGCTAATCTCAACAAATTTTTACCCACTGCAGCTTTTTGCGTCATTTAATGAGAAACAAATCTGCCGACTATTTTTAAGCAACAATACTCTTGATAATGCAGGGTCAAAAAAGAGTTACACTATTCTATTGGCATTATTTAAAAAAAATCCACTAACATTTTTCAAAATTTTCTTTTCCTCTGAAGGATTGTATTTTAATTTTGTAACTTTCATTTTTTGGCAATAACTTTAAAAATCATTTACTAAGAAACTCTACTTTTACGCCATCTTACGATATAGGAGATTGCCTTTTGTGATATAAATTTGACTTTTCTTCAAGTTCCTTAATTATTTTAAATGTTTATTGCTAAACATAGCTATAATTGAGTTTATAAAAATAAAATTTACAATAATTTTAAAGATATATATATATATATATATACTTAAAAAGAAAAAAAAGGTAAGAATATTATATATACATATATTCACGCATACACATATATATAAATGTATGTGCGTGCGTGCGTGCGTGCGTGCGTGCGTGAGAGAAAGAGAGAGAGTCAGCACATATATTTAAAAAATAAAGCCAAATGCAGATTAGGAATTTAGATACCAGAAACTCATACCGAATTTTATCCATCTGTTTTGAATGATCATGTTCATTTAGTGAACAGACAAATGATCAGTCTTGATCTGGTGCAAAATTTTATATATTTAAATCTTAATTAAGAAAGAATTAGATGATCAATTATAAATTATTAATGGGGCTATGCATAGCACCATCACAACACGTAACTCTGGGCCACTATTTGACAAGTTATCCAATGGATTCCAAAATTAATTTGTTGCCACACATTTGGTATACATCACCTGAGTAGGAGTTGATCCAATTTATACCTCAATTGTTTGCATTTTCAGTTTTGATCCATTTCTTTGCTGTGTTCTTTTGTTTCAGTTTGTTCACATGTGGCATCAGGCTGCAGCTCACGAAGACGATTTTTTATCTGCCACCGAATGTCGTGATTTAGTCGACATCGTCAGAACGTACGATTTGCACCCGCGTGTTTTTTGCCACCACTGCGACTTTGACCACGACATTGTCGAAGTAAGTAGCAGAAGCAGTTTATATCAGTTTAACAGGAAAAAAGAAACTGGAAAAGTTGCAGCTACTCGTGTTGCTAATGGTTTTCTGGAACAGTCATAATTTTTTTTTAAATTTATTTATTACAAAATGCTAGCAGAAGTACAAAAATAAAAACGCAACGCCGAACGAAAGAAAAATACAGTACACCGTACAGTAATAGCAAGTAGCAAACGACAATTTTAAAAAATCAATTAAATAACAACAACAAAAATGAAAAAAACAAAATGAAAAAAGACAACATAAATACATTAAAATGAATCATCACTACTGTTCGTCTTTAAAAAAATTGACATAAACGCAAAAGGAAGAAAAAAGAAATTTATACTATGAAAAAAAATGTGCAGATGCTGGTGCAAAGAAATTTAAGAAGTTAAATAAGTTGATATTGCAACACGGCAGAAAAAAGGAAGCAACCAAAAAATATGAACAAATGCATCAATTAAGAACGTGTATAGTAAAATTATTATTATTACTTTAACACGCCATATTCTCTCTTAAAAAGAGTCACCAAAAGCTGTGGCCAAAGAAAAAAAAATACAAACAATCAGAAACAAAAACTCACTTTCGTTCAATTTATTCACAAATACCTCCTGAAAATTTACAAAGTCTAATTTTACTCATTTCCTAAGTGCACTAAGAAATCTCTAACAATTCATTAGAGCGGAGGGGATAACGTGATAGCAATTGGTAAAAGATATTAGAAAATTAAATAGTAGGAATCACGCAGAGCACCATAGATCCAAGAAAGATTATTTAAAATACGAAATCAGTGTAAGTAAAAAAGGACAACTTGCTCAGAGGCAAAATAAAATAAGTATTTGATGCAGATTAAAAGGTTAAAAAACTTTTTTGCCTTTTTGTAAGAGCTACACATTATCATTATTATTCTTCCAAAATATTTTAATATTTTTAAATATGAATACGAAATTAGACTACTGTTTTACTTTCCTTCAGTTGTTATACGGGTCGCGATGTCCTAGTGGTAAGGTCTTGGCTTCGGAACCGGAGAGCATCAAATTAGGAATCCAATTCCATCGAAGAACCGTCGTGTAGGCGTGCCTGGTGCACGCTAAATCCATCGGGGCAAACATTTCTTTCGCTGGAGTGGCATGGAAGTTTGGAAAGGGGGTGCCAATTCAGATGTCGTTGTCGTCATTAATTTTATCAAAAGAAAATGACATGAATGTTGAAGAGATAATTCAACAGATAACAGTATCAGAACCTCTCACCT
This sequence comes from Argiope bruennichi, assembly GCF_947563725.1. Lineage (NCBI taxonomy): Eukaryota > Metazoa > Arthropoda > Arachnida > Araneae > Araneidae > Argiope > Argiope bruennichi. Next base: position 2,759,588 of record NC_079155.1, read on the forward strand.
CAAACACGCTTCAATTTTCTGCTCGTCAACTCCATAATGCTCATCCAAAAAACGACTGTCAAATAATGTGTACAATAAATGATCTGCAACATTGACTGTTTTTTTAAGTTAATAATAATTCATATAGCATAAAAATGTTCAGTCTTAATAACATTTTAGAAAATTTCCCATGTATCTTTTTCCTTACGAGTGCAAAGAGGAAGTATTGTAATAGTCGAAAAATTCCAACTTGACACTTGGACGAATCTTCCTACTCCAAGCCTCTCTGATTCCGAGGAATCTCACTTTCGGCTTTGTGAACACGATAACTCGAAACTGCTGAGTGCAAACGGATGAAATTTGGTGCATAGACAGACACCAGATGTTTATATTCCTATCAAATTTTGAAAGAAATCCATTCAGGTGAAGTCTGTCTGGACGACTAACTGTTTACGATAACTATAAACCGTTAATATTAGTAAAGATTAACTCACAACTGCAGTAAAAACAACCGCATGCCATGAAAACCAAAACGCATATTTGATATGTAATTCTAAAGTGTTTTCTTTTTCTCAGAATACAGTCCGAATGAATCGCGAATAGACTGTTTTATAAAATGTTTGAGACATATGCGCCCATTCCCTGGTGTACTGATTGAAATACGAAAGCTGAGCAATAACAAACAATAGCCCAAGAAAAAGCAATCATGGTGGGTTAGTGGCAATGATTTAAAAATAAAAGCATTTCCTTTGTTTTAAAATCACTTCCAGTGTGAAATTTCTAAATCGTACCTAATGTCTATAACGTAAGTAACATTTCTTTTATGAATTGTGATGCTTAAATAAAAATTAATTTATGGTTAACAAACTAATGATCAATTTTTCTTGAAAACAAATCCCGTCATCAATAATTAGCAAACGAAAAATAATAAGAAATGGCAGCTTGCACAGAAAGAATTAAAATGAAATAATTTTTTGTATTAACCAGAATTTATTTTTAACATTGTTAAGAATTTCAACCATTAGATAACTCTCTAATTTCAGAAATAATGGCAAAGAATGAATAAGTTATTAGTCAGCTTAATTGCTGGCAAATGTTCATTGTATTCATTTTCCAACCTGAAATTCATTTGTTAAAGGATAAACCACATTCTTTGCAATACGAAGCTCCGCTTCTGTGGGTATGACATTAGAAGCAAAAATGTTGCATTCTCCTGTGAAAAAGTATTTATTGCCGTCTGGAATTGTGTTGTTTAAAAAAGGATGATATATTGAATATTTTTAACCTGTTACTGCATTTAGTTAACCTTAGTTTAACTTCTTACAAATTGTATGCTACCAATAAATTTTTATTTCACGAAAATCGAATTCTGATTCTATTTACAGCCTCTTTGTATAAACGTTTTTCTTTCTTTCACATCCGCTTTTGTTTGCGAGTTATTGATTTTAAAATTCCTCCAGACATTTGAATCACACTGTATTTCCTAATGGAAACTCATACTGTTGAAGCTGAAAATGCGCAACATTTTTTGCCCTGTCTGGACTCCATGATTTTCATAAAGACATAAAAATTCTGCCATTTATTATTAGTATATAAAAGTCGTTTGATTTTGTTTAACAGAAATGTTAATGTGCAAACCAACCGCTGTTCTACGGAGCATCAAGGCAAGTGCAAGGCCGAAAAAGGCCGCTTTCTTGTTCTTCGTTCTGGATCAAAATTAAGATAAAAATTGCCTACTATGGATGCAAAAATGAAGCATGTAAAACCGAAAAGTAGTAATTTTGGTTTTCGAATTAATCACTCTGCAGAAGATTGTTTTCTTTGTTCTGTGTATCTCCGCCTTTTTCCGTCCTCCTAAATCCCTTGTCATAGCAGAATTCCACAGTGTTTTTGCTTTCACATTCGAGAAGAAAAAATTTCCCACATCAATTAAATAACTTAATCTGATTTTTATTTCTTGGATTATGCATCAATTGTTCAAATAAAGGGAAATCTTATTTTTAACTTATCTAGAAAATTTTACTGAATATAAGAATTTTAGACATAAAAAAATGGATTTTTTGAGTGTTTGATTTTATACATTTAAGTCTAAAAGTATGCAACCTGGTCTATATTTAAGTCCTTTCTTCCCTCTGTAGACGAGCTGCTACTTTTTTTTTGCAATTTTTGCCATTGATATTTCTTACTATAGAATTTTTCCAATGTCTTCCGATTCCCATGTTTATTTACAGGTGGACGAAATTCAACGCTTGACAAATCAAGAGATGGCAGACGATCCATCCGGATGCAGCTGCGGCAGTGGTAGCATAATCGAACCATTTGTTCAACCCAGCGTTACTACGGGTTCAGAAGAAAAGGAAAAACATTTCGTGTTCTCTAGCAATCGCAGTTCTTTGAGCCCGTCGGATTACAAATATCAATAAAGGTTGTAGTGAAAGCACTTCTCTCACTTTTCCTTCAGTGCCTCTTTCCTGCTTCTAATGTTTTAAATTATTACGCCAATATACATTTAAAAAAAAAACAAGCTGAGAAACAATAATATTTTTCCAGAAACCTTTTTTTTTTTTTTTTTAAATCCAAACCAGCATAAATAATTGTGAGAGAAAACACCAACTAAAATACATAACCGACAGGCGACTAAGAAAGAGATAAATTTTTCGTTGAAATGATTTGACGATTTGCGAAAGAAAAGAGCTCTTTTTTCTACTTTTCGTCGAATCTAAGTTTTAAAAGAATATTTAAGATTTCATCCACTCAATAACAAATGTTTATTGGCCAATTTTCTCATTGTTCAAAATGTTCTGATTGTAAATGTTGTAACGCTGCCCTTGCCTTTAGGCGTTCTCATTATGGGGTCACACTAGAAAAAGACTTAAATAATAGATTGGCCTTTCCGTCACAAAGATTTAAATCATTTCTCCAAATCGTCGGATACTCAGAGACACTCTGACTGGCCAGATAAGCCTTATCAGCACAGCCCACAAGGGGGATTATAACCCCTGCTTTCCATCAAAAGCTTCCCACCGTGTCACAACTTCAGTTCAGCGTGCGATGCTTTTAAGCTCATTAGTGCCATTTTAATGCACCTCTAACAGCAACTGAATTAAAATATGTAACCACTCGAGTGAATGCCCATGCATCATATTCACAGACTTTAAATTATACAATTCCATTCACTTGGTGCCTCAGCTCTATTCACTGCAAAGGATCAGTGCAATTTCTAGCGTTTACTCTCCCAGTGCATTTTAACTACATGACCCCCTTTCATTAAATTGGAATGAATGAGCCCTTAAATCCGACTTTAATTACTTGAGAATCCATTCGATGAATAAGACACTAAATCACCTAATTAAATGACTTTAATTCTATCTATCTCTGAAAGATTTACGTTTCTCTTGATATAAGCAAAGGAAATAATTCGATGATGCTGACCTGGATGTAATATTCTAAGATTCGGTGTTAAAATGAAGGAATAAGTGTGAAATTCGGGAGTTTGATGCCAATTTGGCTCGTAAGGAAATCAAACACAAAGACTGGTTTAAGGAATTAACAGCAGCAGATAAGGTGATAATGAGTTCAAACAGTGTGATGCAAAGGTGAAATGATGAATGATGTTAAGAAAAGTTTACTTTCATGGGTATCCGAAGATTAGAAATTTAAATCAATTTTAAGCAGAAATGAATAGAATATTCAAGAAGATAGAATAGAATAGAATTCCATAGAATGTTATGCCGTTATATTCAATTTTCCTAATTTTATTCGTTAAAAATTATTCATTTTTACCTTAAAACATCTGATTTTTTTCAGGTCTCTTAAGCTATTTAATTATTTTTTTTTGTTGTTAAAATTACTAAGACAGATTATTCGCCCACCATCTGTATATTTAATATTGTATAATTGGAAAAAATTAAAGAAAAATCCTTTAACTACAACCATTGTACCTACTTCGTTAATTTTTTTTTATATGAAGGCTAATGATATTTAGAAATGTCATCAATTGTCCCCTGTTCTCCACCATTATTTATTGTCGAGAAAAATCGGGGGGGGGGTATACTGCTCCATCGCACATTTTTCTGTAGGGAAAAGTCTTTCCCTGATCAAAATCACTACACGAATTATTTTAAACCCCGATTTCGCTATTTTTCATTTCATAAGAAAGCCCTTAATCCCTGGGTACGCCATCAAAGTTTGAAACCCCTTTCCACATATATTTTCTATTTTCAAGATATATCGTATGATAAAATTTCGAAAGAAGTCCTAATTTAGATAATTGAACGATTTTGTCAATTTCATTTGCAGTTCATTTCCCTATTTTGCAAGCATTACTAATCACGCGGAATTCTTTGTGTTTATAACACAAGTCAAACTCTTTTTAATTTGATAAGATGTATTTTATAATTATATTAATACCACAAAAATAATCTCTGTAGGTGGCTAGCAAGATGACTAAATTAATTATATTAATTTTGTCATCGCGATCCATTTTGATGAACTACATCTTACCACAACAAAAGTATAATAAAAATCATTTATATATTAATGTTGGTAAACAAAAACATTATTTTAAATTATACTTGCCTAAAAATGTTACAACATTCTGATTGATTAGCAATATTTGAAAGATGCAAAATGAATCAGACGGGCGAAACGGATCCAGTTGTTGAGATTGAGGCTTCAATCATTTTTTTTTTCACAATCTTTCGAAATGAAGAGAAAGAGACGTAGCCATGGGTCATAAGCATTCATACGAAATAAAAATTTGCGAAATAACTACAATGGTTATTGCCGAACTCTGTCGAAAGTTTTTCTTAAAAAACATGCATTGTAGAATTTTATGAATTTTTTTTTCCAGAAATGAAGGATATTGATGAAGTATCCTGGGATCGTGCATTTTCACATAAAATAAAGCAATTTGAAATTGGTTCAGTGCTTGTGGTTGGGGAACTCTATCACGGACTCTTCCCATAGACATTGAAGCAGTATTTTTGAAATTTCTCTCAAAAATGGAGAGGGAAAGAACTATTGATGGCATGGCAACCGTTTTGGTTGCCTTTTTAAGTAAAAAAAAAAAGTTCAGCGATTGAGGCTGGGTGATATTTTCTTTTATTTATTATTTTAAATATATAATCACCTATCTTTAAATGCGATGATTTAGAAGCAGAACATTAAATGTTAATGCATGGTTCTTACATCAATACTGTACATTTTATGCAAGAGTTCACGAAGGAAGAAATCCAAAATGATTATTTATCATTATAGTCAGAAATTAGCACAAACTCTTATTTTACTAAATGAGAGAGTCGAGGGAAGAAGCATGAATGAGTGCTCATGCCGTTTCATGCATGTCCGTTCAAACCGTACCAGTCAAAGAATTAGATTGAAATCGAACTCATTTTGATGTAAGTAACACTCATTGTAAATGATAGAAATATGAAATAAAGTAACTTTAAGAAAGTGAATCATGAATTTTTTTTCGTCAAAGGTAACATTTTAATTCGTTATCATTCTCCATCTTTACATCTAGAAAGTGCATGTTACTCAACTTCTTCTACTTAGGATAGATTTTTGTAGTTTCAATGTTCGTTTTTTTTTATATATAATATGATCCATTATCATCGAAAATACACTTCATAATATTGCGCCTTTCCGGGAAATTAAAATCAGTTGTTACTTGCTTCTGTTTTATGGTCTTGTTTTTTCCAAGTGATCAATACATCTAGATTTTTTTCCAAGCAGCTCCATCGATCCAAATACAATGATTATTATCCTCGAAACGTGAGCATCATCACAACCTTCTCAATAATCTTCTCTTTAAGACACCCTCATTGACAACTTTTTAACAGTAAGGAAAAGTAGGGCAATAACAGTAAATAAGATGAGTAGGATATTGAAAATGAAACTATTCCACTTATTGTTAGATTTTATTAAAATATTCATTATTTAAAAGAATACAATATATAATTCCCGAAAAGTCAGAGTCAGTCATTCAGAGTTTGAATACTTTTTCCCTTAATGAATTCTTTAAAGACCAAGTCGCTGTCTCACGTCACTGGTGGGATGAAGCCGAATATCCACTTACTTTATGGGAAACGATGAAAACTAAATTTTCAACTGAAAAGCAACGTACCTTTTTATTTTCTCCTATAACAAGGTATGGGAAGATTCGAAGAATTTCTGACAAATCTCCACGTTTCTGAATCTGAAAAAAATACATTTTTGTCATTATATGAGTCTGTGAATGCGATAACCGCCTTGAGCTCAGCGGATGAAAGTTGGACTTCAGATGAGATTTGTAGATTTCTATTAAATTCATCCAGAGGGATGTTTACCATCCGTCTGGTAAATTCGATTATAATAACTTAGGGAGATAAGATTTGGTACTCAATCAACTCGAGTAAAATGTAGATTCTTATCAAATCTGTCAAAAATGGACCGTCTATCAGTCTCTTATTTTCGCATCCATGCAAACGCTATAACGCAATGAAATTCGGTATGTAATCTTGTGATTACAACTGTAGTACAGAACCAAATTTGGATTTCAATGCATCTTGAAAAACGGCGTTCAAAATACATACGATACATTCAATAAAAATTCTATATTCACGCCAAAGCTCCGCAGCTATTGTTCGCCAAGGCCAATCTTTACATAAAAAGCATTCGTGACCGTATCTTATTCACAATTTATGAGGGGTGGTGGAAGAATAAACCTTCATTGATGAGTGTGGCAAAACGTTTCGAGTAGACTACTCCCACTGGCTATTTTATATGACAATTTAAGCACAATATTTATAAAAATTTACATAAGAAGCACTTGTCACCTTTCTCCTCTCCCCTACAGCTTTCACAGGTCACGACACTTTCCATTTCTAGAGTTTTTTTTCTTTTATTATTTCTAGAACTTTCTTTCTTTTCTTTTCTTTTTTTTTTTTTTTTCATTAGAAAACCCATTGCAATATTTAAAAACAAAAATCGAGATCTGATGTTCAATGAGAGCCATGTCTAGATGCCAAATTTTGTAATAAGAATGTAGCGGCTACCACAGCAAAGTAACATTTTTTTTTCTTTTTTTTTCTGAGAGCAAGTTGATTAGATTTGAGGTCCCATGCATGGATGATATAGCCATTCAAAATCAAGTTTACTGGCTAGGAGGACTGAATGAACTTTTGAAAACAATACACAAAAATGTTCTGTCAGCAATTTTCCGGACAGATGACAGACACTAAGTAAAGTTTTCTGGTGATGCATCATCGATGAGAATAGATTTTCTCTCTCTTTCAAAGGAAAATAAACATTTTTGGTATAAAGTTGCCGAGAACATTCATGCATGTCTCAACAGTAATTAAAATACCACATTAAGTTTGTATCAATGTTCAAAATTATTTTAACGTCGTAAAAAAGGACACTTGTCTGCTCATTAGAAATAGTGTTTATTCCTGAATGGTCATTTTTATATGCATCATAAATGCAAGTTTTTAATTTCTCATTCAAACTTTTAACAAATCAAAACCTTCTCAACAGTCTCTCCTCATGGCTCTTATTGATAACTAGCCGCCTTTGGCGACCAGCCAGTTCGCCAATGTTAATGCGAACTGGCTGGTCACATTAACATTGGCGAAAAATTTTAATAATTAACTATTTTATGTAATTCCTACTTTAATAGCTTCTTCATTAAAATATTTTAAAACTTCAAATCTCAATTCACTCAGAATATTATAAAGGCCTTCAGTCATAACGTAATCTGTATCTCTCCAATTTTCTGTTAGCTCCCATAGAATTTATGCTTTAAATTAAAGTGGAAATGATTAATCTGCAATTAATATAATAATATTTTTTACTGAAACTAAGCATTTTTTAAATAATAAGATTACTGAAAACAGAGTCAGTGAGCATTTAAACCTTATGGGCACTAAAGAATATCTTTCTTAATTTATGTAATATCTCAAGAATTTGTCAACAAAATTTTTTCAGATTCATCTTGAGCAGGTATATTAATTAACAATGTTTAATTTTAAGTGCATCAAACACTAAGAAAATAAAAATCGTTTAAAATAATCGGTCCAAAACCGGTTAAAAAAATTACTTAAAAAAAGATGAACTTAAACTAACATAAATACAATTTAATTACAAAAGCATACAACTAACCTAAAAAAAAATTTAAATCGAGTCCGATTCCATTGAAATGTAAACAATCAAAATACAATGCGCATGCGTGAATTTTCAACACCAGTTACGGTAACGCAAATGAGTGCATTTTTCTACGCCAGTTGGGGTAACGCTATGTAGATTAGAAATTTTTAATTTCCTTTCATCTGTTTTATTTTAATTCAAAAGTACTTCAGAATGAATCTGAAAGATCGATTAATTAACAATGTTTAATTTTAAATGCATCAAACATTAAGAAAATAAACAGAATCGTTTGAAATAATAGGCCGAAAAATGTTAGCCCTAGCCTCATTGCTGTTGGGAGAAAAAAAAAATGAAGCTTTAATCATTTGGCGGTGGGGAAAATGAAAGGATTTTTTGGCGGGAAAGTTAGTTTTTAATTAATAATTAAAATTCTAATTAAAATTTCAAAAAAAGGGACCACAGGTGCACATTCCCGACCTCCAAGGTATACACGTACCAAGTTTGGTAGCTGTAGGTCAAATGGTCTTTTCTGTAGAGCGCCAACACACACACACATTGAGCTTTATATATATGTATAGATGAAGCTTTTTCTGGAAATTACAGGAAAATCTTGTTCTTGCCTATTGAGAAAATCATACAGCCAATGAGTTCCAACTGTCTTAATGTTCCATTTCACTGAAGTCCGAATCATCATTAATAGCCATTTGCTTAGAAACCAGTAGAATTGTACCAGCCTATTTTAATTTATATTCTAAGGTATTTTGTGGAACATTGAAGGTTTTTGCAGAATTTTAGATCCATCCTATCTCACAGCACTTTTATAATACCTTCTATGCTATTCTGTTTGCCTCTGTTAAATTTTAAGCAAATTTGATCCTTCAAGAAATTATAGTTTAATTTTAAATAGTAACATAAGAACGGTCCGGTTTTGACTCATTTGGCGTACCTGGTCTTACGTGAGTGCAGAAATTATAAAAGTGAAACAAAACTACTTTACTATTGAACTTAATCCCTATTATTTGTTCAAGTATAAAACCATATTATACATACATGAATTTTTATAATTGTAATGAGAATTTACATATATTTTTATATAATTCAAATGTGGATTGTTTAAAAAACATATTAGTGAAATGAAACCACACACAAAAAAAGCAGTGAATTTAATAGCAATAGCACAGTCAATATACACATTCTTTCTTAACGAATAGTGGAGAGCTATTCAAAATCTGTCCGCCAGAGTGCAAAACTAATGACGCAAGAATCCATGCATTTGGTTTTGCCCTACTACCGGGTCTTATCCTATTCTCTTCTAAGCTTTCACATTCAAAAAATAAGTTACTTGAAATTCTTCTGCCTACATTATTTCTCTCTTCATATTATTTGATCACCTTTCAAAGTAAAAAAAAAACATTAATGGTAATTTAAATAATAAGCATCTTATATTTTAATATCCTTTCGTACATTAAAATGGCATTTCCAATCGATAATTTTAATCAACAATTATTTTTATTTAAATTTATTAAACACGGAATTTGCTCCCTAAAATGATGGGTCATTTACCCATAATATTTGGAAGCAAAATATTTTCATCTCTGTTAAGCAAATAATTTATAAAAATAAAGACATTTTGTAAAATTTATTTTATAAATTAAATAGAAAAGAAATCATGACATTTAAATGAACAAAATTCTACCACTTTTATGGGATGCATAAAGGCAAAACCTCAGTGACTCAATCAATTTTAAGGCTAATTCTGATAAAACAGCAAAAAACTGAAACTTTACCTGGTTTTTTTTTATAATTTTCAAGCCATTTATGATGAATACGGACAAAACAATCATGGGATGTCCCATGTCACTGTTCAAGAGAAGACATTAATGTAATTAAACTAAAACATTTGTTTTTTTTTATTTCTGCAACAGATTAATGATATTCATAAACATGCAATATAATTATCATTTCGTGTCCACATATAATAAGCATTAGATTCGCATGCTTTCGAATGATTTATCATCCCTTTCGAAAAGGCTAAAATAAAACAATGATTTGGTATTGCTTAGCTAAAAATAATCTTTATTACTCAGACAATAATTATCCAGATTTTGTAACTGTATTACAAAACTGGAAATAATCTAGTCTATTTCTTTGATAATGAGTGTCAGCAGATAATTTCTTCAAGTTTATATCGAAAGAAAGAAAATCTCAGATGTTTTGAGAGGAAACGAGATTGGAGTGCAATGAATGAAGGTTTTGTTCTCAATCCAGCATTTAAAATGATATCATACAAAAGCTTTAGAACAGAATTTAATTTGGATTGGTTATTTCTTGCTACTAGTGCTGAGTTCTATCTCCATTATGAGAGAGAAGTTTCATGTGTGGCCATGTATGAGTTTAGAGGTTTGCAAAAATTTAATGATTTGTGGTCTTTTGAACCACAAATATGGGTTCAAATTTAAGAGCAAATCGTCTTATGGAAGTAATGTTTTTCTATCTATGTGTATGTGAATATAATAGCACAAGAACGTAAGGAGCAAAATCAATGAGCTTTGAGATATAGTTTTACCATTATAAACATAGTTCTAAATAAAATTTGAAATCAAATCTGTCAATGGTAGTTGTTTGTCAATCAGTCCATTCTTGTTTATAGAAGCTCGATAACTCAAAAATGAGCTATATCTAGTTAGTGTGCATCCTTGACATCAAATTGTAGATTTGTATTAAAATTTTTGGCCCAGTAACCAAAGCAAAGAAGGCTAAAAGACAGCTTACTTTCTCTTCTCAACACTATACTACATACAAAATGCACCATATCACTGCACAATTATAACCTTTTGTTCAAAACTAGATAATTTAACTAATCATGAGAACTAAGTGCAGCAATTCAGCATCGTTGCTTCAATTGAAAAAGTGTGATTAACTGAATTGCACTTTCTTATATCAATTATGAATAAGCTCCTCACTGTACCCCTCACAAAAAAAAAAATCAAATTTCATTGCTAGAAGTGAGGTAAAAAAAATTGCATTATCTACTGTTTTTCTTCTCAACTCTGAAACTTGTCTCATTATGCTTTTTCTTAATTTTGTGTTTTACATTTCTCTCTTAATAATAAAGATGAATGAATGTACGTGCGTGTTGGCACTTCACAGACTAGACCCTTTAATATACAGCTACCAAATTTTCGATATATATATATCTTGGTAGGTGGGAATGTGCAGCTCAGAGTAATTCTTTTTCTTTCTTTGAAATTTTAATTAATTAAAACTGAAGCTGAATTTTGGCAGTTTTCTGTGATAAATTCTATAAATCCATTGCTGCAGGGAAAAAAAAAATAATGAATAATAAGCGAATAACTTCCTGCACAAAAATATAGAAAATTACAATTTCCAATTAAAAATTTAATAAAATTTTTCTAAATTAAAAAAAATGCCTAATATCAAACAATAGATTACATTGTTACCCTGAATTTCAAATTGTTTTTATTATTTCAAATATTTAATCATGTTCATTTCTTTATTGTTAAAAACTGAGAAAGAAGGATTCTGTTTAATATCAAAATAGTTTATAAGACAAACACAAATGTGAAGTTACAAGTAGGGATTGCAATACCGGTATACCGGGATACCGAATACCGGCATTTTGAGCAGTTTGTACAATTTTGTAATACCGGTATTCACAAGTTTAAATACCGGTTTTTCGGTATTTACTAGAAATTTTTAAAATGGTCACCACAATATGTTCAGGGATCGCGAACATAGCAAAATAGTATTCATTTTTGTTTTTATGTCTCCTTAACATGCGAAATTAATTAGCAAATTAATGGCTTAATTAATTAATTCCTTAAATCTAAATTAGCGAAACATGGATTATCCCTGAAAGAAAATATTGTATCCGTAACGACTGATGGAGCAACACTTATGAAAAAAGTTGGAAAGTTGATTGGTGCAAATCAGCAGTGTCCTATGCACATGGAATTCAATTAGATGTATTATACCAAAAAAAAAAAAAAAAAAGAAAGAAAGAAAGAAAGAACAGAAGAATCCAAATACTGTGGATATAGAAACTTCGGATTCCAACTTTGAGGAGAGTAAAAGTGAGAGTGATATTGACAATGAAGATAATGACAATGTGATTGTTGAAGAAGATATTGCTAATGACTATGAAATATTAATCTATCAAGAATTGCTTCCTATAATTTATAAAGTTTGAAAAATTGTTAAGATATTTAAACGTTTTCCCCTACAAAAAGATGCCATAGTACAAAAATGCATACTAACTGAAAATAAAATAGAATATATTTCAATATTAGATTCTAAAACACGTTGGAACAGTTTACTCCTAATGATGGAACGATTTTTGGAACTGAGAAATCCAATCCAAAAAGCAATAATCGACTTAAACCTGTAAATTATTTTTTCAGATAGTGAATTCGACTTAATATCCAAAACTATATAAGCCTCTACTTCCAATAAAACTGACTATTGAGGCATTATATCGGAGAGATTCTAATAACAGCAAATGCAACAATAAATTTCATGTTGCAGTCACTGAAAGAACAGCACACATCACTATCTAAAGAATTATATATTACATTGAAAAATCTCACAGAAGAAAGGCATACCGAAATAGAAAATTTCTTATAGTATTTACATAATTATATTGATTTTAAAAATGAAAAAGAAGAAAAGAAAATAACCAGTTCAAATCTGTTTAAGTTTACAGTAAAATTTCTCAAAATATTTTACCCACAAACCTATCCACATTCAGAAGAATCCGGTTCAATTATCGAAGATTATAATGTCACTACCATCGATAGTGAAAAGGAATTGTCTCTTGAACAAAAATTAGAATTAGCGATAAATAAAAAAATTCAACGAACCAAAATACAATATGGAAATCAGCTATATCCAAAACCATCCGACGAGAAATCGATTTATTTGAAGATGAGGGATTTAGAGGTAAATACTTGAAAAAAAATATATCGCGCGTTGCTAATAGTACCACCAGCTAGCGTAGATGCCGAAAGAGCGTTTTCGACAGCTGGTAATTTTTACACACAATTACTTTTCCGGCTTAATGACAGAACAATTGATACATTATGTTTTTTAAGATCACATTTCGAAAATTTGTAATAGTACCACAGACTGAATAGTGATATTTACACTTTTTTTGTGATTTAAATAAATAAGATGTTCCTTTACTTTTTTGTGATTATATACTGTTATAATTTATAAGTTACAAATTATTTTTTGTGATATTTATACTCTCTAACAAAACTGGCAAATAAAACAAAGAAACACCTGTGTTTTCTTTCTTTTTTTAAAATTTCTAATACCGGTATTAAAACCGGTATCCCGGTATTAATATTTAAAAAATACCGAATACCGGTATTGAAATTTTGGTCCGGTATTGAAATCCCTAGTTACAAGACTGTGATATTTAGAAGATGGACAAACCAGATATTTACATTTTTAATAGCATTATGCTGTTATAGGCTTTCCTCTCCGTTAGAAAGGTTCATGTACACAATAAATAAAATTTATGCAAAGCAATCAAAACAACATGACTTTAATCCCAAACAATTTTGTGGAATTATAGATGAACTTATATCTAAATTATTTATCTGTAAACAAAAATAACCAGTATTCAAGGTGAATTAGTAAGTCGCTTGAGACCACCAGTATGTAATACTCAACAAAAAATGTTAGCAGTATTTAAAAAAAAAAAAAATTATCCTTTACTGTTTTCTTTAATTCTTACAACGCTAATTGATTTGAGGAAAATTTCAGGCAAATTTTTCAAAATATCCAGAAAAAATTTTTCATTTAAAGAAAAATGAGACATAAATAAGCACAATCATTTTAAAGAGATCAGAGCTTAGAATTACTAACACTGTTTGAGGATAGCGTTAATAATGTTTAAGCAGCGTTTCCATCCAAAATTTAATAGAAATATGAAAAATTTGTTGTAAAGAACACATGCTAAAAATTATTTTTGTAACAAGTTGCTGTGAATGATGTCAACAAGTTAATAAAAAAAAATGACTTTATTTATGCTTTAAATTTAACTAAACAATTTTGTAGAAAAGTTGCATTATTTTTAAACTTAAATTACAACATATTGTTTCTAATATTTTTTTCTTTTAAGTGTCCCCATTTACGTTACAAACCAAACATTTGAAGTTACTTACAGATTTAAAGTTATCACTTATAAAATAAATAACAGAATATTAGTAAAAGTGGATCATTTTATTGCATGTATTATAATGAGATGTGCTTTGGTAATAACTCAGAAATCCGATTTCCTTTATATCACAAGTTATTAATTATTGTGGCCATATTTGATTAAGCAACTGTAATTTTACTACAAGTTGACAAACCATATAATTTATTTATTTAATAAGATATTAATTTTTTTTTACTGTGTTTCATTATTATATAATGAAATATCAAATAACTAAACATTGCAGAATTAATATGTCATCAAAAATTTATTAGAATAAAATATATTTACAGTTATATCACAATCAGTTATCTTAATTTAATACATCAAAAGCAAAAACCGAACACTTACAAGGCATAAGAAAATATGTAACATCAAAAATAAATACTTTTGTTCAACATATCAAAACTTTCTTTAGTGTCATTAATGTTGTGCAATTATTGGATGAAATTAAGCACAGCAAATAACACTGATAAAATCATTCTTTTTCAATCTTGGATTTTATAGATTTATACTGTTCAAATTGTTCTGGAGAAACTGAAGGCACTAATGTTTTCATAGCAGACAAAAAATCTTCTGTTTGAACATCGGGATTCAATTCTTCAATAGTTTTTCCATCTACAACAAATTAAAAGAATATATTGAACTGCCAAAAAATATTTTTAACATTAAAAATAAAAATGATACAATGATACAAATATATAAATAAAATTCAAAATTTTAAATAAATCTAATTTTTACTAAAATAATATAGCAAAAAAAAAAAATCAAATAGTTTTAAAAAAAATCCAATTTTATTCCACTGTCGATCATTATAAATAAAAACTAAAAATTCATTTTAAACGTAGTAATATACTTAAAGATTCTGTGCCTGAAATGCTCATAGAGAACTTTCCACTTATTTAAAATTGTTCAAGCTTTGACATTTGCTTAGACAAAACAATTTTTTAGTGAAATGAATAATCTACACAAGGAAAAATTACTTTAATACAAATTTTGTTATACCTTTGTTTCGTTATACCAAATTTATTAATATATCATAATTATATCAGGAGATATTTGTCATTTTTTTATTAAGAGGTATTATTTCCATATTTTGATATTCTCCGGACACAGGTAATAGTCTTTTTATTTTCATGATACTTTAAAAGCTTCTGTATAGTTACAATTTACAGGTTAAAATCAATTAGTATTTCATGAAGACGAAATACTTAAAGAAAATTTTAATCTTTTCAGCATCGAAATATTCAAAAACTACGAACATTTTGCTTAAAAGGCATCTAAATTTGCATCAAAGTCAGGTTCAAAACATAAAAATAAAATATTTTGTTGCATGAGCAAAAGAAAAAAAAAAGTAAGTGCGATAAAAGAATGAATTTTTTTTAAAGCAAAATAAAGTGTATAGCTTAGAATAGCAGAAAAGTGATGAACAAAGTGGTTTCAAAAGCAATCAGCAGAAGCAGAATCCCTCATAAACTAGGTGCATGTACTTCAGAATTAAAGGTACTTATGACGATGATGATCTTACACAAAATTCTAGTAAATCGAAAATATACATGCAATATCCTGTCACCAGGCATGTGTGCAGAAACATCGATAGTGTCCGTATTTGACTTCAGTAAAGGACTATCATTAGTTGTAAATGATGTCCCATTCTACTTATGAAAAAAGATCAGCTATTTGTCGACTAAAATAATAATTATCAAGTTAAAACAAAATTCCAATTTTAATATAAATTTCCTCGACTTTTCCTTGATTTTTCTCAATCTTTTGGAATTTCCTGACCATTCCCATTTTTCACTGTCAGCCGGTCATCCTGTTTTTGCACTTAATCCTTGCTTTTCTTTATTCACATATACCATTCTTATCATTACTGCTTACTACTTATAAACAGCCATGAAATGATATGCCACTTTATTTGACAAGCATAAAAAAAGGAGTGTGTTTCATCCACTGATAAATGTAAATCATTAAAACAAATTTCCTTTCATGCTTTACTTGTGACTTAATGTTCTATGCAAATGCTTTTTATTGCAAAAAGTTTCGTTATATAAAAATACATATATAGGATGTCTGCTTGTTATGAAACACAAATTGCATATCATTCTAAATGTTCATTCAGTTACTCTAAATATCTTTAATTGCCATTATTGCTGCACTTTTTAGTTAGTTTTCAAGCAGATTTAATTATATGAACAACTATTATTATATTTATAAATTTATTTATGAGAATAATGAACAATAGGATATATTTAAGAAATATCCGGTTTAATAATCGAATATAGAATTTTCTTGATTAAATACAACAAAATGAATTCAATTAAATTATCATTTAACAACTAAGTATATTAAACTTGGTAATAAAAATCAATAAAAATGTTACAAATTGTAATAACACATCTAAATATAATTTATCAAAACAATATAATTATACTTAAGATTTTAATCATAAATGAATAATTTTTCCATCTGTTTTTAAAAATTGAAAATTCTTCTCAAAAGCATATAACAATAATTTAATGTGTGTTAAAAGAAATATTTGAAAATCACGATTGTTCATACAACTGAAGTAGAAGAAAAATGACCACAAGAATTTTATAAAAATGTTGCTTATGATCTCATATCTTTTTTGTATGCATCAAATCTTAAAAAAAGTAAAGTTAAAAATGAATTTGATTCAAGATATAAAATATATATATTTAAATATATATATATATGTATAAAATTTTAATTATTACAAACAGAATCACAAGAATAAATTTATTGAGAATAAAATTTAAAAAATTACCGAATTATATAATTAAGAAATATATATAATATTTATAATTAAGCATTAACTATCTAAGTTTAAGAGAACAAACAAACTAAACTATAGGAATGCAAAATGATGGGGATTAAATAACAAAACTAACTTTTTTCTAACATGCTGACATTTTTTTCAACTCTCTGGATGACAGCATTGGAACATAAAGAATAAAAATCAGCTCCCGAAAGATGTGGAGGACAACTATCTATGATATCTTCAAGATTTACATCAGCAGCCAAAGGAATTCTAAAAGAAATAATATAAAAAAATAAAATATATATGTTACTGCAGAGAGAAAAACAAATCTGTTGCCTCACAGAACAAAAGACTTTTACGGACAGAACTAATTTTCTACTTTATTTTTAAATGATAGGACTGAGTATATGTGAGCATTAAGATTCACCACTGAAAAGGGGGTGGGGGGTGACAGAAAATAAATATGTAAATTTGATAAGTATTCTTGCATACACACATATTTTAAAACTTAATCTTGTACTTTGAATGATTTATAATAATAAAAAGCATGTAAAAAATACAAAATAATAAGTTATTCTTTTTTTTTCAATAACATTTTCAGTAAATCCACTAAATCGAAATTCAAGTCCATATCAATAAACATTTGGTATCAAATTATTTTTTATTGATGCATTTTGAAGATAATATAAGCCATAGAAATAGTGTACAATTATTCTTTTCTCTATTTATTATATGTTACTATATATTACTTGTTAATAATAAATGATTTAAACTGCTAACTCAAAAATTTAATAAAATTTCAGAAATGCTTTTCTTATAAACCAAATAAAAATAGTCTAAATAGAAACTTAAGCAAATAATATTGATCTAAACACAAATCTAATAATCCCACAATCTAAACCAAACTTTTAGAAACGAAAGTTGAACTAAGCTTACTTATTGCCAAAAAAATTGCAAAAAATTTATAAAGTGCTAAATATTTGTGCATTTAAAAAATCAACTATAAAAGTTTTTTCAATGCATAAAATGTTTTAGTCAGATAAAAACATTCTGATGTGCAATATATATTACATTACTTAGTATTTGCTTAAAAAAACATATGGTGGGGGTTCTTTTTTTATTAAAATATTTAAGTAGTAACAAAATTAATATATTTTGCTAAATTTTGTAAAATAATAGCCCAATTTGCAAATAATGGATACTTACTTTCTAGTTAATGCTTTAAGAATATTTAGTTTCGATTTCTTGTCTTCAGGTATTCCAACATACAATAAGCGATCAAACCTGGAAGGTGAAATCAAAATAAGTGCAATATAGTTAAAATCTAACAAGGCAATATCTTTAATATATAGCACTCATATGAAATAAAACTATGAAAAAATTATTGTTTTATTGAATATTCACAAATATATACCTTCCAGGCCTTAATAAAGCTGGATCAAGAAGATCAGGCCTATTTGTTGCACCAATAACAAATACCTCGGACTTTTTATTCAGACCATCTAACTCTGACAGCAACTGTGAAACAACTCTAAAAAAATGTTTCCAGTATAAAATAATTGAACTAAGAAACAAATTAAATTTATAACAATGATAATTGTAGAGCATAATTATCCATAGATTTCTGGAATAAAATTAACATTGGTAAATAGTACGCTTTAAAAAACTTAAAGTGATTAATTTAGGAAAATGCATAAAATTTTTTTAAGTAAAAGCCGTGAAGGCATAAAAATAATTAAAAATGAAAAGAATTTTCAAATAAAATTAAAGGAAAGGGAACAAGGAAAGAAAAAAGACAATGAAATGGAGGGGGGAGGTAGGAATTAATTTCTTAAGCACAGCAATTTATCAGAAGTAGATATTCACATGTAATTAATTAGAATGTATTATCATACAATGTCATTCAAGAATTCTAAATATTAGTATAATCATTACCCCTCCCCTTTTTTTCAATCTAAAGATAAAACGAAACAAAAAAACTTAATAGGGTGAGTAGTGAGAAAATGCTTCAAAAAGTAAGTACTTTTTAAGCACCTTAACTCAAAAAAATTAAGCACTTTTTACATTCATGCATACATGAGCCTGCTTATTTTTTAAGCAAAGGATGTTTTCTGTTTTATAATAAAACTTAATTTTTATTGAAATTTTTTAATTAATTTAATTGTGTATTTTCGAAATTTTAAATTATTTCTGCACTAACATAAAAGTTTTAATATTTATTTCTGCAACACTGCAGAATGCAGATGTGTCTATTGTAAAACTTATTTGGTTTTGACAAAAACAAAGATTATCATAATTTTATCATTAACAGAAAATTAAACCAAGATTTAATCAATCAGTTAAAATTTTTACTCTGTTCTAAGGTTAACAATAAAAAGCTGGCTTCTTTTTCAACTTTTTTTTTAAATTAATAAATTACCAATTAATTTGGATGGATACATCATTTCTGAATTTACATTGGCATTGATAAAGATGCATAGCATGACCAAAAATTTTGTATTTGATTTTTATATATGATGCAACAAATGAAATTCGACATGGCTGGGATGTAAATTACCAGGCTAAAATATACCAGGACGGCCACCATCATAAGATTGGCAAAACTGCCAGAAATTCATGATTTAAGTTTTGAATTTTGATTCAAAGTTCTGAACTGAATTTGAAAAGGAATGAATGCCTCTTTAAAAAAAATTATAACATTAACATGTTTAAAGTTACTTGAAAATTCAATGAAAAAATTACATTATTTTGAATTTTATTTTAAAAAATCATTGTTACAAATTGAGTTAATTTAACAAGATTAATTTCCCAAAAATTATTAAAACTAAAAAATAAAGAAAGAAAGAAAAAGTATTCACTCAAGCGAAATTGGAATTCAAACAATCTTTTTAAACCTTTAAAACGGTGTAAAAATATTTTTTATTCAATAATATGCTTTAATGATGTGGCAGAAATAAATCCTGTTTTTATTTTTTAATTAAACTTCTAATTAAAATATCAAAAAATACATTCTTAGCAACTTTTTAATATCGCAAAAGCAACTTCCTGCCACATTTCACGTTCCTAACTTCAATGATTTGTCAATCAGGACAAACCTCTAAGAGAAGAGAGATTTCAATCGGACACAATATATATATACATCTGTATGAGTTATAAAAAGAGAAAAGGCATAAATCGTTACATATAATAGAATCTGAATCCTAAAGAATAAAAGTTTTGAAAATATTTTTACTTGTACATTTTTCATTTATTTATTTATTTGAAATTTTAAGTACCACATGTAGTTAGATTTTTGTATACATACTAAAACTAAAATTTGTCGAGATTGGTCCAACAAATAACAGTTTCTAAATAGACAAGGACATCAAAAAAAAAAAAAAAATCACGATAATTGAAAATCTATGGCTTCAAGTTAAAATATCATCATACTCGAATTTTACGCAATCACTAACGCAATAAGTAAGAATTCAATATACATTATATAGTAAATCCCTTTAATAAGTTGTACAATATATTGCTTCAGAACGAAATACCAAAGAGAACAATGATCAAATGTGTAAAGAACTAAAGAGGTTTCACTGTAAACGTTTTTAGATCTCTTTGGGGCACCAAATTCATATTGCTGTATTCATATTTTCAGTCTGTTGGACAAATCTGCATATTTTTCTTTAATAATACATAAAAAAAATTAAGCATACATTTATCAGACATAACTAAAACAATACTTCACCCTCTTTGAATTCTACTGATAATCGAACGTTTTTTGAAATCGCAACAAGTATGACACAGTACACATTTTCTATTGTCCCTACGGGATAAACTTCCCAATATTTCAATAAAGAACAATAAACATTGTTGAAAAAAGAGGGAGTGGGGAAAAAAGATATTTAATTTTATTTTAATATGTATTGGCACTCCTCAAAGTTTTCTTTGCACTTCTCGAGAAAATTAAGCACTTTTCATGACGCTACGCAACCTGCTTACGTTAATTCATCAAGCTATTACATTGAGATTTCTTGATTCAATTTTCTAATCAGTATTTCATTTCTAAAAATAATGCATACGTAAAAAAATTAAACATAGCAATTCTATATTTCTCATAAATTCATACCGATCCATAACTCCTCCAGAATCACCACTTCGGCCTCTGTTTGGTGCTAATGAATCTAATTCATCAAAAAATATAATGCAGGGGACAGCACTTCGGGCCTGGGAAAATACTATGCAAAATACAAAACATTATATAAGTTACCTAAAAATAATTACAGAAAAAATATTTAAGTATTTATAATATATAATATTTACCAGCTCGCACATTTTCTTCACTTTGTCCTACATACATATTAATCAGTTCAGGTCCTTTCACACTAGCATAAAAAACACACACACATTTGTAATATAAATCAGGATAAATATTGTTTTTTCAGAAAATATTCTTTATTGGAAAAACATTTAATATAATTACAAAACTCACCTTAAAAAATTTAAAGAACATTCAGTTGCAACAGCTTTGGCTAACATTGTCTTGCCAGAACCAGGTGGTCCATACAGTAATACACCTAAGTTTATTACAAAAAATATTAAAACAAGTTGATAGAAAGAGTATTGAATTATCAAAAAATATACAATGTATTGTTATTAAATATCAATAGACAGTGAAATAAAAACAAATTACTAATAGATTATGACAGTAAATAATAATTAAAACTTAAAAAAATAGAATTGCATATGTGAAACCAATTTTTGACAGATATAAGTTTCCAATTCTTTCACAATTTCTTTCTCACATGAGCTGATTTATATATTAATATACATGGTCTAATTTCAATATCAAATTTCACACAGTAGTATAAAACTGCTGCAAGATGTCAATAAAAACACCAGGATCTCATGCTTAAGCAAAAAACCAATTCATGAAAATGTTCAATTAGACTGTCAAGTGTTTAAGAATATATACAAACACCTACCAAACTTTCTATAATATATGATAAATTAACTAAAATACAGCATCCAAAATGCAATACTCAGGAAACTACAATTGAAAATGAGATCTCATGTTGATTATAAGGGGTTTAAGCAACAAATATAAAGAGAATTATTTGTTGTACCACAAAATATATTAAGAAACTAAAAATTCATAAAAAGAATTATAATCTTTCAATTCTATACATGCTTTAGATTATTTATGCTACAAATAATTTTTAGTAAATGCTACATTCTCAAAATAAATCAGGACAGTTCATCTACTCCCCCCTCCCCCCCCCTTTTTTTTTCTTAGGTAGATTCCTTAAAGGAAAACTACTTATAATGGTTCTCAGATTGGATTGGATTTATGTGGTTTATTGGCGCAAAAGCCATATTTGGCTATACTGCGCCAATCAAATGGTAAAATTATAAAAGATATTTAAAACACTAATTTGTTAAATTAGCATAAGTATGCAAATATAAAATTGCATAATGTAAAAAATGATCTTAGCATCTGAACATTTAAAACCATGGTTCATGAAAATTTGAAACTATGATGAAATGTATAACACAAAAAGGAATGTTCAACACAAATAGAATAATAGAAAAATTATATGCAAGTAAAAAAGCCAATAGCTCTTAAAATATTTGGATGGTATTCTTCATCCACCACGTCTTGTAATGTTGAAGTAGCGAAGGTAAAAAAACGAGCACGATAAGAATTAAAAACAGGACATTCAATTAAGATATGGTGAACAGTAAAATTAACTTGGCAGCTGTTGCACCTAGGCGCATTTTCCCCGAATATGAGATGTTTGTGGGTGAAGCGCGTATGTCCTATACGGAGACGAGTCAATTTATCATCCATCTCACGTATAGGATGAACAGGCCAAGAAACAACGTCCGTTTTAATAAAATGTAATTTATTTTGGATCTGCAGATCCCATGATTTTTGCAAGGTAGAACAGATGTGGTGATAGATGGATTTTTTAATGTCGCAAAAGGGAATTCCTATGTTTAGAAAGATCCTTGCAGATTTTGCAGCCAAGTCCGCCTTCTCATTCCCCAAGATGCCGACATGACTCGGTACCCAACAGAGAATAATATTAAACCCATCATTTTTTAAAAGTCGCAAGGCAAATAAAATTTTAATGGCAATCGGATGCATCCGATTGTGGTAATGCGAGAGTGTCTCCAAAGCACTCATGCTATCGGTGTAAATAATGACTTTACGCTGAGTAGAGATTGAAATTTTCAGAAGAGCACAGAAAATTGCCACTAACTCAGAAGTAAAAACCGAACAGCAATTGCGAAGACGATGGCTCAGTGTGTCAGATGTAAGAACGATTCCACAACCAACATCGCCATCTGATTTCGAGCCATCCGTAAAAATTGGCACAAAAGAAGAATACCGATAGCGATGAAATAAAAAGAGCAGTTGGAAAACAAAAGGATCAGTTAATGATTTGTCGAATCCCGTGAAAGGATTTAAGAACGAAAATTGTGGGATATCCCAAGGTGGGAAACTAAAAAAAGTCAACAGCTTTAACATGCACAGTATTAAGGTCCGAGTCATGCAGGAGCAATCTGGCTCTCTCACAAAATGGAAGAATGTGAGAGGGGCGGGCATTATAAAATCGACGAAGACCAACTGGCAGAGAAATTTCACTTAGTAGATACTTCAGAACATATTTAGTTCGTAAATAAAAAAGGCAGACAATTTCTTTCGCCTTAAGCAAAGTGGTACTGGTGACATATAATATAGAGGCTTTCAACTGGAGACGTACGAAACGCACCAAAGCAAATGCGCAGAACAGAATGATGGACGGTATCCAGTCGCCACAAAACAGATGAGCGGGCGGAACCATACACCATATATCCATAATCTATCCGGGAGAGAATGATTGCCTGATAAAAACGGAGAAGGGAGGTTCGATCGGTACCTAAAGATGTTTTTGAGTTGGTTGGTTTTTTAGGTTTTCTGGCGCAAGAGCCATATCTGGCCATGCTGTGCCAATCAAATGGTAAGAAGCACTTCGAAGATATTAAAGAAAGTTATTCCGATTAAAAACTAGGCAAGATTAAAAATTCTAATCGCAAGCCGATGCATTAAAACGGTATTTAAAAAACATTCGAGAAAAAAGTAAAAGTTCATTAAATACCGACAATCGAAAAAAGGATTGCAAATTATACAAAACTTAAATAAAATGCAATAAGCCAATGGTTTGCAGAAATTTAAAAATATTAGAGTGATGCTTCTCATCCAGTAGATCACGCATGTCTATAGAAACTGTATTAAAAAACCTTAACCGATGATGATTAAAACCAGGGCAATCGATTAAAATATGACGTACACTTAAAACTGTCTGGCATGTCGGACGTGGTTCACCAAATAAAAGGTGTTTATGACTGAAGCGGGTATGACCGATGCGGAGCCGAATTAATACGCACAGGGATGGTAGGCCATAAGCGAATCATTGGTTGAAGAGAATGTAGCTTATTGGAAATCTGCTGATCCCAATCATTGCCACAACATATGAACGTGCCGAGCAAAACATGTCTTTGCATCCCCATGCGGAAGCGTTCGCTCATGAAAAGTGCTTAATGATTTTTCTGCAGCATCTGCCATTTCATTTCCCGGTATTCCGACATGCCTCGGAACCCAGCAGAATAGAATTTCGAACCCTTTGTTTTCAAGGGATTGAAGAAAAACCAGGATTTCCAAAGCAAACGGATACATTAGATTTCTGAAATTGGAAAGGGATTCCAAAGCACTCTTGCTGTCAGTGTAGATGCAAAAGGTGTGTGTAAAAGAAGTTGAAATCACTTCAAGGGCGTATATTATTGCAACCGATTCAGCAATCAAAACAGAGAATGATGTGGTAAAACAGAGTAGCTGTATGTCTGAGTAGGTAAAACAACACCACTACCAACATGACTATTAGATTTTGACCCATCAGTAAATACTTCTGTGTACGAATAATTCTGGCTGCGATGATCTTTAAAGAGCTTCTGAAAGATAATAGGTGCTGTTGTGGATTTGTCAAATCTCGTAAATGGGTTCAAAAATGAGAAATTTGGAGTATTCTAAGGGAGGAAAGAAAAGTAATTAATAGGTTGAATTGTAGCATCATGAAGTCCCGAATCATTCAGTAGAATTTTTACTCTCTCACTAAACGGAAGAATGTGAGAGGGCCGTGCATCATATAGTCCTCGAAGACCACTCGGAAGAGACAACTGACTAACAGGATGTTTCGGAACCGATTGTATTCGGAAATAATATTGTGCTGTTAATTTCTGAAATCTCAGACCTAGAGGCATTTGATTGCAGATAGCATACAAGCTTTCTATGGGTGATGTGCGGAAAGCCCCAGAGCAAATTCTCAGTGCAGAATGATGCACCGTATCAAGCCTGTGCAAAACAGAAGGGCGTGCAGAACCATACACCATGCACCCATAATCAATGCGGGATAATATGACGGCCTGATAAATTCGGAGAAGGGATGGGCGATCGGCACCCCAAGAAGTATTAGACAAAACTTTTTAGGATATTGAGGGATTTCTCACACTTCTTCCGTATATGAAGAACATGTGGGAGGAAAGTGAGCTTCCTATATAAAATTATTCCCAAAAATCGCACATCATCAACGACGGCAATGGTATTTCCTCGAATATTAATCACAGGGTTAGGTTAGGTTTATGAAGTTTAATGGCACAAGAGCCTATCTTGGCTAAACTGCGCCAAACATATGGTTAAAAACTAATCTTATTCAGCAACAAGATTTAAAAATCAAAACACAAGTTCAATGGAACTATGAATATAAGAAAATACCCAAATACAGCAAAAAAAAAAAAAAAAAGAAGCTGATAAAAAATTACATTAGGGAATGCAATTAAAAAAGGATAAAGTTTATCAATAATGACGATTTATCAGATACATGTAAAAAAGCGAATAGCTTTTAAAAAGGTAAAAATATTTGGGTGGTGTTTTTTACCCACCAAGTCCTACATAGTTAGAGACGATGACTGGAAAAACAACTCACGATGTGATTTAAAATCAGGGCATTCAATAAGAATGTGTTTCACAGTAAAATCGGTACTGCATGTAGGGCATATGGGTTTCCTCTCTCCACAAATGAGATTTTTATGTGTTAGACGTGTATGTCCTATACGGAGGCGGGTCAATTTAACATCCAACCCCCGTACAGGGAGTACAGGCCATAATCCAATGAAAGATTTAATGGTATGCAATTTGTTGTAAACTTGCTCATTCCAGTTTGCCTGTCAAGTGGAATAAAGATGACAAAGAACGAACGCATCACAGTAAGGAATATTTTTTGAAAGAAATGAAGAAGCAGCTTTTGCAGCACTGTCTGCTGCCTCATTCCCAGAAATGCCCGAGTGACTCGGTACCCAACAAAATAAAATATTAAATATCTTATTTCGAAGAAGGAGTAAAGTATTTAGAATTTCTAAGGCGACAGAATGCATTTGATTGTCGGGATGGGAGAGCGTCTCTAAAGCACTCATACTGTCAGTATAAATAATGAAACTGCGATAAGTAGACATCGAAATTTCCTGAAGGGCAGAGGAAATTGCCATTAGTTCCGTAGTAAAGACAGAAAAACAGGTATGTAAACGATAGCTCAGTGTACCAGATGGAAGTACAATGCCATAGTCGACATGTCCATCTGATTTCGAACCATCTGTAAAAACTGGGATGAAAGATGAATAATGACAGCGATGATAGAGAAATATCTGTTGAAAAACCACAGATGCTGTTTATCAAATCAAGAAAATGGATTTAACAAAGAAAAATTCTGGCTTACCCCATGGCGCAGAGCAAAAGAGATTGTAGCAGACTTAATTGTTAAATTAAAGTCCGAGTTCTGCAAAAGTATTTTTATTCTCACACTGAATGGTATTATGCAAGAGGAACGAGCATCATAAATTCTCCCAAGACTAGCTGGAAGTGTTAATTCAGATATAGGGTGTTTCGGTAGAGCCTGCGTTCGGAAGTAATATAAGACGGCAATTTTTTTACTCCTTAAATAGAGAGGTAGTTGGTGGCAGATGTTATACAAGTTTTCCATGTGGGATGGAAAGCTTGTATAAAGAAGGCACCGGAGCAGATTCTCAGTGCAGAATGATGGATTGTGTCCAGTCTGCGCAAAACACTAGGGCGTACAGATCCATACACCATGCACCCATAATCAATACGGGAAAGAATGACTGCCTCGTAAATACGGATTAGGGAGGTTCGATCTGCTCCCCAAGTAGTTCAGGAAAGGACTTTTAAGATGTTCAAGGTTCTCTCACATTTCCTTTGCAAATACAAAACATGCGGAATGAAGGTGAGTTTGTGGTCAAATACGACCCCCAAAAAACGCGTTTCATCCACAACTGGAATAGCATGGTTATGAATATTAGGTTCTAAGTGAATATTACTATTTCTGCAAAAATGAAGGCACCGACTTTTCTCTGGAGAGATGGTGTGCCCGTTTTCATCACACCATGTTACTAGTTTGTTGACTGCATTTTGAAGCTGTCTTTCAATTAAATGCATAATACTTCCTTGGCATGAAATCTGGAGATCGTCAACGTAGAGGCTTGCATGAACAGATGATGGCAATTGATTTAAAATTTGGCTCATACGAACAATAAAAAATGTGACACTGAGGACACTTCCCTGAGGAACACTCTCAGCTTGAATAAAATTGTTAGAATTAAAGCTCCCCATTCGAATTCTAAAAGTGCGATATGACAAAAAGTTTTTTTTATAAAAATGGGCAATTTTCCTCTAAAACCAAGATTGAAAAGTGTTAAAAGTATACCATACCGCCATGCACGGTCATAAGCTTTCTCAATATCGAAGAATATGGAGACAAGATGGTTCCTCCTTACAAATGCGTTGCGAATTTCGGTTTCCAGTAAAGCGAGGTTACCAAAAGTAGATCGACCTCGACGGAAACCACTCTGCAACGGGGAGATGCACCTTGTTTCTCCAATTCGTATACGAGACGTGCATTGACCATACGCTCAAAAGTCTTGCATAGACAGTTTGTCAGAGCTATTGGTCTGTAGTTCAGAGAGTTTGATGAATCCTTGCCAGGTTTTAAGATGGGGATCACAATAGCTTCCCGCCATTGTGCAGGGTACGCCTGCTCAATCCAAATTCTGTTAAATAACCTTAACAGGTTGCAAAGGGAAGTTTTGCTCAAATGGCGAAGCATGTTAAAAGTGATACCATAAGGTCCCGGGCTTGTAATATGGGCTCGAGACAAGGTTGTTTCCAATTTCAACATCCTAAATTCAGAGTTGTATGGGAAGTTTCTTCAGGCATTAAAAAGCAATGGCAACCGTTTCGCGCGATTCTTAATTGCCTTAAATTCTGGACTATAAGAATCAATTGCGGAAACTTGTGCAAATGCTTGGCGGAGAATATTGGCAACGTCTAATGGGGATGAATATGATGTACTGCCTATATTTAAAATAGGAATGGTAGATTCACGATAAATCCCATTAACAGCCTTGACCTTATTCCACAACATTTTACTTGGAGTCCAAGATGTAATGGACGAGACAAAATTAATCCAGGATTCCCTCTGACTACGACGACGTATACGACATGCAAGGGACTTGGCTCTTTTAAAAGCGACTAAGTTTTCCGTCGTTGGGTACCTCTTAAATTTGTTCCAAAGTCTCTTTTGGTTCTTGTAACTATTGTGGCAAGCTTCATTCCACCACGGTCTACAAAATTTTCTCAGACGTGGAGAACTCTTTGGAATGGTGGCATTTGAGGCATTTATTATGCTCTCAACGACATGTTGTACTGCTTCAGTGATGTCGCAAGTATTGATCATGTTCTCTGTGATTTGTGCTAAAAGTTTAAAAGGATACCAGCCTGCCCGCTGGAATAGAAAACTCGGAGGACAAGATGCCATACCGTCGCTATCAGCATGTGAAACCATAACATGGAAGTGGTCACTATTATAAAGATCCTCACTTACTGCGAAAGTCAGCAACGGCATGAGCTCAGGAGAACATATGGCCAAATCAATACTGTGGAAGCTGCGTGTGGGCGCATGAAAGTATGTCTTCTCGTCATTATTAAGCAGACAGAGACAGTTATTAGTAATAAACTGTTCAATCTGCCGCCCATGAGAGTTTGTACTATCTGCACCCCACAACGTACTATGGCCGTTGAAATCACCAAGAAGATGGTTTTGAGAGAACCTTTAATATATTTAAAGATTTCTCACACTTCTTCCGCAAATATAATATATGCGGAAGGAAGGCAAGTTTACGATCGAGAATCACTCCCAAAAACCGTACTTCATTCACCACATGAATCGAAATATTTTTCATTCGAATACAAGGACCAGGTGAATGTTTCTTTTCCGACAGAAGTGAATGCAATTACTCTTCTCTGGGGAAATAGTGTGACCATTATTATCACACCAAGCTAAGAATTTATTTACAGCGTTTTGCAATTGTCGCTCTATTAGCGTCATGTTACTACCTTGGCATGATATCTGCAAATCGACAACATAAAGTGTTCCATGAATAGATAAAGGCAACTTACTTAAAATTTTGCTCAGATGAACAATAAAAAGTGTCATCTTGTGGAACTCTCACAACTTGAATAAAATTATTAAAATGAAAGTTACTAACTCGAACACGAAAAGTACGTTGTATTAAAATGTTTTGTAAAAAGATGGGAAGTTGCCCCAAAAACCTAAATTAAATAGTGTGGAAAGTATGCCATAGCGCCAGGCACGATCCTACGCTGTCTCTGTGTCGAAAAATATAGAGACAAGGTGGATTCTCCTAACAAATCCGTTGCGAATTTGGATTTCAAGTAACACGAGGTTGTCAAAAATAGACCGATTTCTACGGAAACCACTCTGCAATGGGGGGATGTATCCTTGTTTCTCCAATTCGAAAATTAGACGAGCGTTGACCATGCGCTCAAAGATCTTACAAAGGCAGTTTGTAAGAGCAATCGGCCTGTAGTTCAGAGGGATAGATGCTTCTTTGCCAAGTTTCAAGATAAGAATCACTATAGCGTCTCGCCATTGTGAAGGGTATTTCTGCTCAGTCAATATTCTGTTAAACAGTAACAGATTGGAAAGGGAAATGGTATTCAAATGGCGAAGCATGCTATACGTGGTTCCATCTGGTCCTGGGCTGGTATCGTGGATTTCAGACAGAGCCATCTCTAGTTCATGCATCCTGAATTCACAGATATGCAATGGTGCTTCGGGCTTTGAAGTGCAGATGCAACTGTTCCGTTCGATTCTTAATTGCCAGAAACTGAGGACTGTAAGAATCAGTTGCGGAAACTTGTGCAAACGCTTGACGAGAAGGTTAGCAACGTCTAATGGACTCGAATACTTCGTGTTACCAGTTTTTAAAACAGGAATAGAAGTTTCATGATAGATTCCATTGGCGGCTTTTACTTTTTTCCATAAAAGTTTACTGGAAATGGAGGATGTGATGGATGA
Source organism: Argiope bruennichi (assembly GCF_947563725.1). Taxonomy (NCBI): domain Eukaryota; kingdom Metazoa; phylum Arthropoda; class Arachnida; order Araneae; family Araneidae; genus Argiope; species Argiope bruennichi. The sequence goes on from NC_079155.1 coordinate 2,790,171, forward strand.
AACAAAGTTAATCCATGATTCTCTCTGGCTACGACGCCAAATGCGACGGGCTAGTGCCTTGGCTCTTTTAAAAGCGATCAAATTCTCAGTCGTAGGGTACCTTCTAAAAGGATTCCACAGTTTCTTCTGTTTCTTATGACTGTCGCGACAGGCTTCATTCTATCACGGTCTACGAAATTTTCTTAGCCGTGGGATAGTTTTCGGAATGGCGGCGTTCGTTATCGTATCAATGACATTTTGTACTGCTTTTGAAAAAAATTGTCAAGATCTCATTGACAAATGACATCACTGGGCGGAAGATAAATACTGCAGACTGATCAGCGCTCGTGTATGAATGTGTACAGCCACAGCCTGAAGAGAAGTATGCAAGCTGAGAAGCGTGCTCGAATACAAATTAGATGTGAAGATACAGACACCATCAGAACCATGAGATCCAATATCTGCATCTTTCCGAACACAGCTATTTCCGAGTAATTTGATTGGAATGTCGGGTGTCAAGAAGGTTTCTTGAACATCGAAACATACAGGATGACAATTATTGAAAATGGACTTAATGTCACGCAATTTGGATCGAAAGCCGCGACAATTCCATGAAAGGAAGGTACCCATTATGAAAGCGGTTTTGAAGAAGAAGCTTTAGAAGAATTTGTTTGAGTTGCTTCATATTCGCAACTCATCTCCAAGTCATCCTCATCGTCAGAAGGGTGTAATTTAATATCAGGGCTATTTGGCATGCCAAATATGGACGTTAAGTCCTTATGGGCATTACCTTGCGTCGCAAGCCCGAAAGCGACGGGATGTTTTAATGTTGACTTCTTTTAATTTTTGAAGAATAATGAATGGCCGCGTTTTGCAAGCTTCAATGTCAGCGATTTTTGAGATTTTTTTTCTTCGATTTCTTTTTTTAAACTGTAGGAGTTTCAGGAATACTACCGAGGGCATTTTCGGTATCTGAACACGAAACGTTTTAAGCTGTTTGGTTTTCGTAGCGTTTTTAACACAGTTTGTGCAAGAACAGTTTGCACAAAATGATCTTTGTACAACAGAAGCATACATTATGCCAGAAGTAGGATTTTGAGCTATAACCCTACGCCTAGTTTCAGGGTAAGATAAACTTTCTTTGGTTTTGAGAGTTGTATTCCGTTTTTCAAGTTGCCAACGTGAGCAGGATTGAGAGTACGACGTGTGGTCGCCACCGCAGTTCACGCACTTTTCAGTTACGGCACACTGCTGGTTATCATGACCTTTTCCAGCGCATCGGACACAAGTGAGTGTCCGCGGCAGTTTGCTTTCGAATGTCCAAAGCGCTGCCACATGAAGCATCTGAGGGGGTTCGGAATGTACGGTCTTACTGGTAATTTGATGTAGCCTGCATAGATATATTCTGGTAGTTTTGGAGATTTAAAAATTAGGATATGATGTTTAGTGTCAATAATTTCACCATCACGCTTGATGGTAATTCGGCGGACATGTACATCTCCTTGCTATTTTAGCTCATCTGTTATATAGTCAACAGAGATATTCAGAATTTCCTCGCAAGTGATAACACCTTTAGAGGTATTTAATGATGCATGGGGGCTGACACTGATTGGAATAGTTGCAAGAGCTTTCAATTTTTGTATGTTCTTGGCTTGCTTACGAGAATTGGCCTCTACTAACAAGTCACCAGATCGCATCTTTTTAATTGACGTACTTCAACAGTTGCGGTGATGGCCTTCTGTACTAGGAATGGAGATCCTGTTTCAAAAGTTTCGTTTTGTTCTGACAAATGCTAGACTATAAAGAAACTATCGAAATGGTTCTCAAAATTTGAAGTAATTGGAACAATGCAACGCCCACTGAAGGGACCTTTCTTAGAAGAGTCCATGTGCTATGGAAAAGATTCAGGCCCGACGGCACCGCCCACCACGGAGCCCAACAAAGGAAAGCAATTACCGGCTCTGGTCATTTCCAGCCTCGGCATCCACCTTAGTGCTAGCCGGAACCTATACGCTGGGAGCCACCCCCGGGGACAGTGACCACCCTTAACGCCAAGCCCAAGAAGTGACCCCTTCGCTTGATCCCTAGCAGACTAACCACTCTGGTGACTAGGTACCAGCCGATTGATACACCGGGAACCACAGTGCACCACCCGTCTAATGGGTCGCTACTCACGGCCAACACGTTGGGGTTTTGGCTGTCCATGAGAAACAAGAGGCAAACAGAGCAGCAACACCTTTTCATGGTGAGCTCCCTCGCTTACCGTCTAGGGAAGGAAGAGATACAGCAGACAGCAGCAGGTTTAGGGAAGAATAAACATAAAGGTAGTATAGATACCTGAGTACCTCGAGCTTGGGACACCCGTACTCACCTAAAGAAGGTGAACCCCTGAGGGGATAATGGTTCCCAGGAAAGTTTTTGCAGATCTTCACCAATCATGATCCATAAAACCTGCATCCATTCTCTGTTCAAATGCCGCATATATAATTTATGATGTTAGAAAAAAGGGTTTTGTATTGTAATGTTTGCAGAATTTGAAGTTGTTTTAAAATATAATTCTTAAAACATAATTTAATTGATTAATAGGAAATTTGAATGCAGTTTTCCCACCATTTCAGCAAATATGAACTATAACCAATGGAAAGAAATGAGCCACAGCTTCGCTACTAAAAATATGAAGCAAAAAGAAGGTAGAAAGGCAAATTCGCGGTTTTTTAACAGTTTCGAAAAGGGGCTTCTTGTTTTAAGAACTGACGCTGGAATCAAAACTAAAGAACTGCTAGGGCAGCAGTTTAATTCATTAAATGGCGATTTCCAATACCTGAATATCCTTAAAACAATGACACTTGAATGTACAAAGAACTATATTTTGCATCTCAGTCAATTGAAGGATTAAGGCATATAGCCTATTCCACACCTACTCCTTGAAAGGCATGGGCAAATCCATACAACTGGGGAGTTAGGGTTCGAATTTATGTTAGTAGGAAGTAATTTCATGAATGAGATCAAAATAAAATTACAATCCACAGCCTTGTACGATAATTAGGTCCTTGTCATCAATCATAAGGTTTGGCAATGAAGGAACAGTTTAATATGTTTATAATTTTGAAAATACTTGATTAATGATCATGGTTTGGAATAAACTTTCAATGCATAAGAATAGGCCATAATCATTTCAAATATAAAATTATAAAATAACATTAAAAAATTATATAATAAAAAGATTTCTATAATATATATATTAAAAATAATGATAATTTTAAGATAAAATGAAGTATTAATTTACAAGATGTCATTGTTTTGAGTACTCAACTGAAAAGAAAATGTAACCACATGAAATGGAAAATATTTGCAAATTTTTCTTAAAGATTCTCAGCTTGTAAAAGTTCTTGATATTTTCAAAAACAATTAAAATGCAAAAAGATATGCGATAATAAAATATTTTTCTGTCCAAACACATAAACAAAAATAATAATACATTTCGAAAAAAAATATTTTTCAATATATATGTTTGGTGTCAATGACATCTCCTAGTTTAAACACTGGTGACAAAAATATCATGAATCTTGTAGACTGTTCGAAAAACAGGAATTGTCTACTCTGGGCAGCAGGACACATGGGTATTGTGATTTGTTCAAGGCAAGTTCCCAAATAGAGACAATGCAGGAGGTAAATCGCAACAGCATACTGCACAGAGACAGTGAAACATTTCTGAAAGTTTTATCATTTCTTTTCTCTGAGCATCATCATTAAAGAAAGTAATTAAGTATGAATCAAGTCCTCCATGGAAAAATAATTTTGAATAGATTAATTCTTATAAAGGGGCAAATAAATGGAGTGATATATCATGAACTTAGTTTTTATTCTAAATCTCTAAAAAAAGTATTTACTCATGACTCGAGAATGAAGTGCATTTCACTTAAAAAATGTGCATTATTTAACTATATTGTTTTGCTAATAATTTATTAATTTTTCATAAGCATTTACAAACATTATTTAATTACATTTCATTATTTCCTTAATCCACTCTTACTCTCCATGACAATCTAAGAAATTCTTACACTGAGAGATCTAAAGAGAAAAACAACATTTTTATTTTTAAAATTATATAAAATTCTGTTTTAAGTTCCCATTAATTTTTCAAATTTGCCACAAAAAATGTTTAATTTTTTAACAATATTAGTAAGGATTGTGTTGTAGCATGGCAATATGAAACAAAATGTTAAATTGATGAACTTAGAATTTGTGAAACATTTTCTTTTTAGGAAGAAAGTACAATGAGACATTATCACTTACGGAATAGACAATATTTGAATGTTTTAATGGTTCAACCTGAGTTGATCCACACTGCAACTATCTCATGAGAAACTAAATTTACAATCCATCTTCTCTTTTTACAATCTTTTCCTTGTAAAAAAAACTACATAATTCTTTTCTCTAGAGATTTAAATCGATTGACCGAAACACCGGAAAGAATATGTTGAAAGGTACTATTCAACAATTAATGAGCCATACTTCAAGAAGCGGGCAGAAATGTGGCTCGCCTTGAGATAAACTAGGTTAAAAAGAGCATCTGGCTTCAATGGCATTCTCTATGACGTATTTGTGACTATAAACAATAAGTATCCATTGCTTCTGGTGTCCCTGTTTAACAGGTGTATGGACTTGGGACAATTTCCTCGACCATGGAGGAAAGCCAAACTAGTACTACTCAACAAACGGGGCAAAGACACCAGTGACCTGAGGTTCTACCGTCCGATCTGTTTGCTCTCAACGATGAGTAAAGTATTGGACAAATTGGTTTCCCAATACATATACTTCTATTATAAGAACAATTTGCTGAACGCACTTCAGCACGGTTTCCGGGCTGAAAATTCCAGTGAAACTGCAGGTTATGTCCTTAAGAATGTGGGGATGAAAAGATTATAGAAGAATCAGAATGTCTGCGTGATTTCACAAGATGTGCCATAAACGTTTTACAATGTTGGATGGGAATCTATATTATTTCAGCTGGCTAAGTCAGCCTGCCCCATGAACATCTTCAGATTAGTTTGAAGTTATATCAGTGACTCTTGGGAGTTATTTGAGGCATTGGTGACCACAGTAGAACATCAAGTACGAAGAAGATGTCCACAGGGAACGTGTAGTGGTTCTCTGCTATAGAACATCGTTGCTGACTCTCTGTTGAGTGAAGAATTATCCACTCAAACTTAAGTTCAAGCGTATACTGACAACCTAGTTTTAATGGTGTGGGACTCTAACAGATCCCATATTGAGACTCAGAGACGTCAGGCAATGACCATCACAGAACGCTAAGGAAAGTTGAATAACTCGAGTTTCAGTGCTCAGAAAATTCTGATGTTGCCAATTATGTTTCGGCGGAAACTGAGTCTGGCGGATCCTCCTAATATCACGAATTACGGTGAGAAATTACCTACTTAGGAGTGAAGTGGGATTGTTGCCTCACTTTTAACTAGCATTTTAAAAGCAGGAAGGTGGCAATAGATTCCTTGACTTATAGGAGTAGCATAATTACTGGAAAGTGGTTTAGTAGGCAACCTCAACTGTTGAGGAAAATTTATAAAGGAGCTATTGAGCTGAAGTAACTTTGGGGGCTTGGGGCCTGGGGAGACAGGCTTAAACTTAAAACATTCGGTGCGCATTTAAATATGGTGCAACGAAGACCCCTGTTCGCTGTTGCTAGGATATATAGGATGGTGTCTATGGAGGTCATGAAGGTCCTAATGGCACTGCCGTAATTGGATCGAAAACCATTGAGACGTACACGAGATTCTTGGTCATGAGATCAAAAGAAAATGTTGCAGCCCATTCTCAGGAATTCCATTCTGATGAATAAATGTTACAGGTCGCCATACAAAACTCATTCAGCCATCAATGACGGTGTCTTCCTCGATCTGTTGAAACAAACCGGTAATGGATTTGAAGTTTATACAGATGGATCAGGTATAAAAGACCGCATTTGTTCGGCAATGGTGGTTCTGTACTTTGGACAACTAATGCATTCTGAAAGGAGGAGAATAAACAACCATTCAAGCATGGCAGGACAGATGGAATCTGTCAGATAAAGGCAGACAAACTGTACCACTCATACCTCTGATAATTAGGGGACGTCATTTAGGGGATGATGTGGTGGAGCTGCTTAGTGGGCATGGTAGGTTCCCGGCTTATCTATATAAGTTCGGTATTGGTAGGGATAGTCTCTGCCAATTAGCTAGGTATGTTGGAGCCTTCCTGTCACACATTTCCAGTTAAGTGCTTTTTGTGTGGTGGGATGAGGTTAGGCTCCATGGTTGAGGTCCAGTAAGGGCTGGACTTTCGACTGGTAATGGAAAATGGCTCTGATTATGGACTGGTTAAGTGACCATGGAATTAGTTGGAATTGATTGGTGATTGGAAACGAAAATGGACTTGAAATTGACACTGAATAAGTACTGCAAAATATTTGATGTTTGGAATTTCATTAGACTGGACTGGATATGTGACCAAGTTATGGAATGGTTTTGGGCAATGGAATATTGATGAAACATGATTATTTGAATATGGATTATTTGTTATGAAGGATTTAATCTTCATCGGAGAGAGCGACTACAACCGCTCTCTTCACAGAGAGTGATGACTACGGGGTTACGAATGTCTTGATATAGTTTTACCAGGGGGGCAGCACATCTTACAATACAGGACATAATGTCCCCCGAGTATTCGAACGCCTCTCTAGTTGATTTTATTCTTGATGGTGTTTGTGCAATAGGCCTCTTCCATGTGCTGTGTAAGACTTCACAGTTGATTGGCTAGCGGAAGTGTCTTTACTATATATATATCGGTATCTATTATCTAGCGAAACCACAGCCATGGGAATGGACTTGACAAAATCAGCGGGGATCAGCTGTTGAGCTTGACACTAGTGTGTCTCTGCGGAGAAACATGAAGAGTGTAATGTAAGTGAGAGGTCTTAGAGGCTGTCAGTGAAATATCACTACTTTCATTGTGTCTTTACTGATTCGTTGAAGTAGAAAGCGCGCTTCCAACAAGACCATGCTTCTGGACTTGAAGCGCCCTCAACCGCCGGGCGTAACCAGTTTCGAAAACAGTGTCCGGTTGAAAGTTTGACTGGAATGGTACATCTACCAAAGTCCTAAAGCGAGCTCAGCGAGGACAGAAACTTCGCGTAGAGAGAGTAAAAGGACAAAAGCTGGCTTGATCTTGATTTTCAGTACGAATATGGACCGCGAAAGCTGAGCCTATTGATCCTTTCGATTTTACGAGTTTTATCCAAGAGGTGTCAGAAAAGTTACCACAGAGATAAACTGGCTTATTTCGGGTAAGCGTACATAACAACATCGCTCTTTGATACTTCGATGTCGGTTATTCCTATGATTGCGAAGCAGAATTTGCCAAACTTTCAAATGTTTTTACCCTAATAGGTAACGTGAGCTGGTGTTAGATTGTTGCGAGACAGGTTAGTTTTACCAACAGAACCAAATTTTTCTCATACGTGTAATTGTCCTTTTTCTTTGGCACTAATTAATTTAAATCATGCGCGGTCTGCTGCTCTTATGCTCGAACGGGACATTGTTTTTCGTGAAATTGATTGTATCTGCATTACAGAACCCTATTTGTACGAAGAACAGTTGGTCGGGATACCAAATGGATATAACGGAATTTATAACAGCGAAAGTAGAACAGCAATCATTTTAAAAAACAGCATTAAATATATCCCAATTCAAATTGAAAAAGATTTCATTGCAATCAACTGCTCTGGCGAAAATTCCCAAACAATAGTCATTTTAATATATTGCTCACCTTCAGAAGATCTACACCCAAATTTAGAGAAACTAGAAAAAACGATCGCTAAATTTCCAAACCACCCCATTATTATCAACGGTGACTTAATGCTAAAAGTCCCGCATGGGGAAAAGATAAACAAGATGAAAGAGGGGAAAATTTATTGGAATGTTTAAACCGCCTTGATCTTGACATCATTAATGAAATAGACTCTCCACCGACCTTTGACTCTACAAGAGGAACGAGTTAGATTGACTTAACATTAGTTAAAAATATAGCAAGGAATAAAATTATGGACTGGAAAGTCCACACTGACATTTCACTAAGTGACCATAATCTCATCACATTTTCATTGGATAGTGGGGCCAAAACTAAAGTAACCCCAAAAAGGTGGTCCTTAGATGGTTTAAAAATTTTGGAATTTAGAAGAGATCTAAAATTGCTTTTAGACTCGATTTCTCAAATTAAAATTAATAAGAACAACTTTTCGGAGATCTTAAAAGATTTGGATGAAGGTCTGACAATAATCTGTAAACTAAATACGAGAAAAAGGAATTTTAAAAAGCAAAAGGATGCCATCTGGTGGAACCAAAACTTAAACATAATGAGAAGTAAGACCAAGGCCCTTAGAAGAAGATATCAAAAAATAATGGAACCAACAGAGAGAAAAAAATGGGAAATTAAATATAAAAAAGAATTAGCAAAATATAAACACATGATTCCTATTGCCAAAAAAGATTGCTTCAAGGATTTTCTGAGCAATATCTTACAGAAAAAATCATTCGGTAACGTGAAAAATATAATTAAAGATAAAAAAATGGAATTAAAGATTAGCCAAATAATTAAAGATAATAAAGAAATGACAAAAACATATAATGAAAGTAGAGATTATATCTTAAAGAAGCATTTCCCGTACATTACAATTGATACAAAAGAAGAAGGTATTACAAAGAATGAAAGAAATATGTTGGAATTTACTGAAACGGAAATAGAAAACGTTTTAATTAGCATGAAAAAAAAAAAAAAAAAAGGGTGCCCCAGGTCATGATGGCTGGAGAACAGAAATAATCCAAGAAGTTTTCTACGCCAATAAAAGATGGTTTTGTAACCTTTATAATACATGTTTAAATCAGGGATTCTTCCCAGAGAATTGGAAAATAGCAGACATAGTGTTAATACCTAAAGAAGGCAAAGATTTAACAGATTACAAATCGTACCGACCAATCTGTTTATTACCAGTAATGGGTAAGATATTGGATAAACTAATTACTAAACGATTGTCATACCAATTGGAAATAGAAAATAAAATACATAAAAATCAATTTGGGTTCCGCAAGAATCGTGGCACAAACGACGCACTGAAAAGTATAGTCAATTATATTAATGAATCAAAGAGTAACAACATGATAACATGTGTGGTCTCTCTCGATATATCTAATGCCTTCAACTCAATTAGATGGGTGGACTTGAAGGAACTATTTAAAAAATACGATATTGAATATTCCCTGAGGAAATTACTGGAAGATTTCTTGAGAGATAGAACGATCCTATTAACGGACGGGAATAAATGGAAATACAATATAGGAGTCCCACAGGGATCTAGCTTAGGCCCCATCTTGTGGCTTTGGATAATTAACGAATTATTAATAGATGAAGATCTTAATGAAGAACCAGAAATTATGGTCCAAGCTTACGCAGATGATATTATTGTATTAATCCGAGCCAGAGCATCCTATCTTTTTACTGAAAAGAGCACTATAGTAATGAATAGATTGGAAAGTTGGGCAAATAGATATAATTTAACTTTTAATAGAAATAAATCTGTCTACACAATGATAAAAAATAAAAAAGATATCACTCATTTTCCGGGTATTAAATTATATAACCAAAGGTTAACATACTCAAAAGCCATTAATTATTTGGGAATATTAATTGATTCAAACCTTTCATTTATGCCTCACTTAAATTCAATACAAGAAAAAGTCATCAAATTGCAAGAAAAACTACGAAGAATTGCTCGCCCAACCTGGGGCCTTAAACCAAAAGTTTTAAAACAAATTTATTTGTACGTAATAGAGAAGATTATAACCTATGGAAGTGAAATTTGGTACAAGGATCTTGTAAAGGTTAATAACAAATTGAATAGTATTCAGAGACAAGCTCTTCTAAGCATAACTAAATGTTATAGTAGAACGAAGATCTTCAAGTTCTAAGTGGATGCCCACCATTGGATATTAAAATTAAGTATTCTAACCCAGTATTTGAAAGGATAAAGAAACAAAAGCTAAGTGAATACCAAGAGGGAATAATTAACATTAATTATGTCACATTAACAGCGCCTTGGTACGCAAAAAAATAAATAAAAATAGATTGGACATATTTTAACGAAATAATGGAAGGAATACAAATTTATACTGACGGATCGAAATTAGAAGGAAGAGTGGGGTGTGCCATTGTAATTTACCAACAAGGGTTCGAAACAGATAATGTAAAGATTAGGCTAAACGACAATAGCACAGTTTATAATGCGGAACTGGTGGCCATAAATACAGCTGTTGACTACATCATACAGAATAAATTGATAAATGTTTCTACTATCTCGGACTCAAGATCAGTCTTGGAAACTCTACATGCAACTAATGAAGATAGGAAATACATAAATGATTTAAAGACAAAAATAATTAACTCAAACTTAAATATAAGAATTAAGTGGGTGAAAGCACATAAAGGAATTATAGGTAACGAAAGAGCGGATTACCTTGCCAAAGAAGCCACAAAGAAAGAAGAAATAGACATAAATTTTGGCCCCTCCATCACACAACTAAAAACAGAACTAAAGAATAAAATATTCTCACAATGGCAGGATAGATGGTCAAGCACAAAAAAAGGAGAATGGACTAAACAATTCATAAAACAAGTTAGTGTTAGTAGATTATACGGAGATTTTTACATCAATCAAATAATCACAGGCCATGGGACCTTTAGGTCACATCAAGCAAGGCTTTTTGGAAAATCGGCTGTTTGTATTTGCGGAAGGGACATAGGAACAATCTTACATGTTTTAAAAACTTGTGACCTCTGGAGTGATATCCGGGATCAATGGCCGAAGGAATGGAGATCTATGGAACTTGAATGTTTAATCAAAATTCCAAGTTTTCGTGTTAGTGCATCCCAAATTATAGCAAAATTGCAACAAAGGGAAATGTCAGACATTGGTTGAATATTCTCAACTTTTACTTCTCTTTTACTTTTCTTTCTCTTTTGTTAAATATTTCTGTAAATAAGTAATTACTTCTTGAATGGTCTTATTGGGTTTTTCTCTTAAGACTTATGTATATCTAAATTTCATGTATATTTAAATCTCATGTTAACTGCTGTATATAATTACTTGAAGAGTATATATTATTGCTCTTACTTATGTATAAATAATTGTTGTATATCAATGGTGTAATGTTATATGTCGTAAAATCAACCTTTTATGTTGTATGTTAAAGTTAAAAGTTAAAGTTGTATGTTATTATTTTGTATGTATGTAAAGTTATATTGTAATAGGAATTGTACTAACTTAAGATATTTTAGCACATTAACAATTTTTGCATAGAATATGAATTGTATAGAATAGGCAATCCAAGGTCAGATGGAAAGAGATAATGTAAGTTTCAAGAGTTAGTCCTGCGCCATAGTGCTGAGTGGGGTTGCTTTGCGGCGGCCCATCGTTTTATCCGAATGGCTTCGGCTGGGGCGGACTGTAGGTATGCCTTACCAACAGAACCAGAGAGAACGCGTTCAGCTTTGTTGATAGTGATTGTGTATTTATACAGCTCCTCAATTTTGGTTATATTTTGCGTGAAATTACGAAGAAAATTATACAATTTTTGTGTCTGATCAAATAGCAAGACATTGCGAATTGATCGGTAAGAATATTTTAAGTTATTTTTGTTTACTTCTTGAAGAAATGGAATTTTAAACTTATGTATTGAGTGATACGCCTACCTGAATGCAGCCATTTTGTATTCGCATGATCAATTGCGCATGCCTTGATTGAATTGAGAGAACCGTTCTAAAGGTGAATTCATTCAATTAACTTATTTTCATCGGACCAGGGTCCTGTTCCGATGAAATAGCTGCAACAATTTTCTGGGAAAGTTAACCAAAATTTTTTTAGTTTAATTATTCTTCAAATGAAATATTGATTGGTATTGGATAAATTATTAATATTCCCTTACCAATTAGCATAATAGCAACAACATGAATTAATTAATTTAGTAAAATCAAGAAACTTTAGAAAAGTTGGCAACGATAGCAACATCGTCGACCAAAATTTTACTTGTTATTTAATTAACAAACGGCGTCTTAATTTTTGGCATGGCGGATGATCCAGAGGACTTCATCAAATCAGCAATTACTATCCAATCCTCTGTTTCTCATTTTTGGAGACGATCCCAAAATTAAGCAAAGATAATAGTAAAAGAATCAGAGACTTCATGGCAGACTTTGTTTCCGTGGTCTCTAGACAGCAAGCAGTATTGCAGATAATAGGCAAATTAAATGAGAAAGTTGAATTTATCGATACAAAATTAGATTTAATTGGAACGAGGAGCATGGAAGAGCCACATATGCTAAAGCGGTAAAAACAACAAGACAGAGGTCTAGGAGTAGGAGAAGAGAAGAGGGAAGCGTCGCTCTGATTTATCCCAAAGATATTGAACAAGAAGGAAATTTGAAAGAAAAATTACAATCGGCCATAAACCCTGCAAAAATAAAAATAGGAATTAGGAATCTAAGAAATTTAAATAAAGGAGGAATTGCAATTGAAGTTGCTAATGAGGAAGAAATAACGAGACTGAGTGAAGAGATTGAGAGCAACAATTCTTTGAAGGATGATGTCCTTATAAAAAGGCCTAAAAAGATGCCACCAAAAATAATAATTTATCGAGTAGAAGAGAACTTCAATACCGAAAAAGGTATCGAACAACTTAAAGAGCAAAATGACATATTAGCCGAAGCAGAAATACAACACGAATACCTGATGAAAACAACAAAAGGAAATAATTGGATAGTGTCTGTCGATCCAGCAGCATTTAAAAATATAATGAAAAACAAAAAAGTCAATCTAGGTTGGCAAAGACTATCTTTAACGGAATACCTTAGAACGAGACAATGTTTTCACTGCTATCAATATGGCCACTTAGCAATTAAATGTCCTGATAAAGAAAAATATAGCATGAAGTGCACGAGATGTGGTAGAGAGGGACATAAAGCGGAGACCTGTCAAAACGACCTGTGTTGCCACAATTGTAAAATACATAACCAGAAATTTAAAAGTAAATTGGATCTTAGCCATGACTCCAAAAGCAGACAGTGCGAAACATACCTTAACGAGCTCGAATTCCTTCGAAAAAAAATTAGATTATGGCCAATATTAGTTCTAATTCTTCTCATACGTGCAATTGTCCTTTATCTTTGGCACTAATTAACTTAAATCATGCGCGGTCTGCTGCTCTTATGCTCGAACGGGACATTATTTTTCGTGAAGTCGACTGCATTTGCATTACGGAACCCTATTTATATGAAGAACAGTTGGTCGGGATACCAAACGGATATAATGGAATTTACAATAGTGAAAGTAGAACAGCAATCATTATTAAAAAAAAGCATTAAATTTATTCCAATTCAAATTGAAAAAGATTTTATTGCAATCAACTGCTCTGGCGAAAATTTTCAAACAATAATCATATCAATATATTGCTCACCTTCAGAAGATTTACACCCAAATTAAGAGAAATTGGAAAAAATGATTGCTAGATTTCCAAACTACCCTATTATTATCAATGGTGATTTTAACGCTAAAAGCCCCGCATGGGGAAAGGATGAACAAGACGAAAGAGGAAAAAATTTATTAGAATGTTTAAACCGACTTGATCTTGACATTATTAACGAAATAGACTCTCCACCGACTTTTGACTCTACTAGAGGAAGGAGTTGGATCAACTTAACTCTGATTAAAAATATAGCCAGAAATAAAATATTCGACTGGAAAGTCCATACTGACATATCATTAAGTGATCACAATCTTATTACATTTTCATTGGATAGTGGCACCAAAAGTAAAGTATCCACAAAAAGGTGGTCCTTGGATAGTCTAAAAATCTTGGAATTTAGGAGAGAACTAAAAACGCTTTTAGACTCGATTTCTCAAATCAAAATTAATAAGGACAACTATTTGGAGATCTTGAATGAATTTTATAAAGGTCTGACAATAATCTGCAAACTAAATACGAGAAAAAGGAATTTTAAAAAGCAAACAGATGCCATTTGGTGGAACCAAAATTTAAACATCATGAGAAGTAAGACCAAGGCCTTAAGAAGAAGATATCAAAAAATAATGGAACCAACAGAAAGAAAAAAATGGGAAATTAAATATAAAAAGGAATTAGCAAAATATAAACATATGATTCCTATTGCCAAAAAAGACTGCTTCAAAGATTTCCTGAGCAATATTTTACAGAAAAAATCATTTGGTAATGTGAAAAATATAATTAAAGATAAAAAAAATGGAATTAAAGATTAGTCAAATAATTAAAGATAATAAAGAAATGACAAAAACATATAATGAAAGTAGAGATTATATTCTAAAGAAACATTTCCCGTACATTACGATTACTACAAAAGAAGAAGGTATCCCAAAGAAAGAAAGAAATATTTTGGAATTTACTGAAACGGAAATAGAAAACGTTTCAATAAGCATGAAAAAAAAGAGTGCCCCAGGATATGATGGCTGGAGAGCAGAAATAATTCAAGAAGATTTTTTACGCCAATAAAAGATGGTTTTGTAATCTTTATAACATATGTTTAAATCAGGGAATCTTTCCAGAGAATTGGAAAATTGCAGATATAGTGCTAATACCTAAAGAAGGCAAAGATTTAACAGACTACAAATCATACAGACCAATCTGTTTATTACCAGTTATGGGCAAAAAATTGGATAAATTAATCACTAAACGATTGTGATACAATTAGAAAAAGAAAATATAATACACAAAAATCAATTTGGGTTCCGCAAGAATCGTGGCACAAACGATGCACTGAAAAGTATAATTAATTATATTAACAAATCAAAAAGCAACAATATGAAAACATGTGTGGTTTCCCTCGATATATCTAATGCATTCAACTCAATTAGATGGGTGGATTGAAGCAACTTTTAAAAAAATACGATATTGATTATTCCTTGAGGAAATTATTGGAAGACTTCTTGAGTGATCGAACGATTCTACTAACTGACGGTAATAAAAGAAAATATAATATAGGAGTCCCACAGGGATCTAGCTTAGGCCCCATCTTGTGGCTTTTAATAATTAATGAATTATTAATGGATGAAGAACTTAATAAAGAACCAGAAATTATGGTCCAAGCCTACGCAGATGATATTATAGTATTAATCAGAGCCAGAGCATCCTACCTCTTTACTGAAAAGAGTACCATAGTTATGAACAGATTAGAAAGTTGGGCCGATAGATATAATTTAACTTTTAATAGAAATAAATCTGTTTACACTATAAAAAATAAAAAAGATATCACCCATTTTCCGGGTATTAAATTATATAACCAAAGATTAACATATTCAAAAGCTATTAATTATTTGGGAATATTAATTGACTCAAACCTTTCATTTATGCCTCATTTAAATTCAATACAAGAAAAAGTTATCAAATTGCAATAAAAACTACGAAGAATTGCTCGCCCAACCTGGAGCCTTAAACCAAAAGTCCTAAAACAAATCTACTTGGATGTAATAGAGAAGATTATAACTTATGGAAGCGAAATTTGGTATAAGGATCTGGTAAAGGTAAATAATAAATTGAATAACATTCAGAGACAAGCTCTACTAATTATAACTAAATGTTATAGTACTGTATCCAACGAAGCTCTCCAAGTTTTAAGTGGATGCCCATCATTGGATATCAAAATCAAGTATTCTAACCCAGTGTTTGAAGGGATAAAGAAACAAAAATTAAGTGAATACCAAGAGGGAATAACTAACATGAATTATGTCACATTAATAGCGCCTTGGAACGCAAAAAAAGTAGATTGGACATACTTTAATGAAATCATGGAAGGAACACAAATTTATACTAATGGATCGAAATTAGAAGGAAGAGTGGGGTGTGCCATCGTAATTTACCAACAAGGATCTGAAACAGATAATGTAAAGCTCAGGCTAAATGACAATAGCACAGTTTATAATGCGGAACTTGTGGCCATAAATACAGCTGTTGACTATATTATACAGAATAAATGGATAAACGTTTCTATTATCTCGGACTCAAGATCAGTTTTGGAAACTTTACAAGCAACTAATGAAGATAGGAAATATATAAATGATTTAAAGACAAAAATAATTAACTCAAACTTAAACATAAGAATCAAGTGGGTGAAGGCCCATAAAGGAATTATAGGTAACGAAAGAGCGGTAATATTTGATATTTTGAGATTTAGTGGCGCAAGAGCCAAATACGGCTATACTGCGCCAAACAAATGGTAAAAATGTATCTAGTACAATTCAGTCATACAATTTAAAATTAAAAATATGATCATATGGAAGACAAATAATGAATAGTAACAGCGGTCTTAAAAATGCAAATTACATCCCAGAAAGGAAATTTTCCAAAAATGTCAAAAGATTAAAATATCAATGAAATTTAAAAAGGTAAAAGTGCAACTCTCATAATAAAAAGACAGGTACAAAAAATCACGGAAACAAGTGAAAAAAATCATTGTAACCTTTTTATTCGATGTTTCTTCATAACGAAAGAGCGGATTACCTAGCAAAAGAAGCCACAAAGAGAGAAGAAATAGACATAAATTTTGGCCCCTCCATCACACAACTAAAAACAGAACTAAAAAATAAAATAATTACACAATGGCAGGATAGATGGTCAAACACAAAAAAAAAGAGAATGGACCAAACAATTCATAAAGCAAGTCAGTTCTAATAGATTATATGGAGATTTTTACATCAATCAAATAATTACAGGCCATGGGACCTTTAGATCACATCAAGCAAGGCTTTTTGGCAAATCGGCTGTCTGCATTTGCGGAAGGGATATAGGAACAATCTTACATGTATTAAAATTTTGTGACCTCTGGAGTTATATCCGGGATCAATGGCCGAAGGAATGGAGATCTATGGAACTTGAATGTTTAATCAAAATTCCAAGTTTTCGTGTTAGTGCATCCCAAATTATAGCAAAATTGCAACAAAGGGAAATGTCGGACATTGGTTGATTTTGCTCAATTTTTCTCTTTGTTTAATATTACTGTAAATATGTTGCTATTTCTTGAATGGTCTTTATAAGTTTTTCTCTTAAGACTCACACCACGTTCATTTAAATTTCATTATTTTAATGTTTAAATAACTCATGTTATTTTCTGTATATAGTTATTTAGAAGAGCGTATATTTTTGCTCTTAATTATGTATAAATTAATGTTGTATATCAATGTTGTAATGTTATACGTCTTAAAGTTAATACTATTATGTTGTATGTTAAAGTTAAAAGTTGTATGTTATTATGTTGTATGTATGTTAAAGTTATATTACTGTAATGAATTGCACTAATTTAAGATATTTTAGCACCTTAACTATTAATGCATAGAATAGGTATTGTATAGAATAGGCAATCCATGGTCAGATGGAAAGAGATAAAGAAAGCTTCAAGAGTTAGTCCTGCGCCATAGTGCTGAGTGGGGTTGCTTTGCGGCGGCCCATCGTTTTATCCTAATGGCTTCGGCTGGGGCGGAATGTAGGTATACCTTACCAACAGAACCAAGAACGCGTTCAGCTTTGTTGATAGTAGTTGTGTGTGTATACAGCTCCTCAATTTTCATCATATTTTGTGTGAAATGACGAAGAAAAGTATTTAATTTTTGTGTTTGATCAAAGAGCAAGACATCGCAAATTGATCGGTAAGGGTATTTTATGTTATTATCGTTTAACTTATTAAGAAATGGAAATTTAAATTTACGTATCGAGTGATACGCCTACCTGAGTGCCGCCATTTTGTACTCGAATGATCAACTGCGCATGCCTTGAATTGAGAGAACCGTTCAAAAAGTAACTTATTATTCATCGGACCAGGATCCTGTTCCAGTTGTAATATTGATTTTCATTATATATTTATGATTGTGTACAAATTTAAAT
Organism: Argiope bruennichi; assembly: GCF_947563725.1. Lineage (NCBI taxonomy): Eukaryota > Metazoa > Arthropoda > Arachnida > Araneae > Araneidae > Argiope > Argiope bruennichi. The sequence goes on from NC_079155.1 coordinate 2,808,155, forward strand.
AATTTTTCTTGGAATTTGGAGACAAATAGATCTTAGCTGCCATGTTTGCTTAATTGCAACAACCTCATTAAACTAATTTAATGAAAACTAGAAACTCTTTGAAAGTTGGCAACATCACAAACATCGTTGTTACTGGGAGCCACTGTATCTATTGTGTTTCCATTGAGAGTTTCAAGTACCAGAGATTTAACAGACATTGTTGAATAGTTGTCGAAAATCGTTGCAACATTTTTTTCTGGGAAAATCACCCGAATTTTCATTGGTTAATTATTCTTCAAATGAAACACTGCTTTGTATTGAACAAATTATGAATATTTCTTTACTAATTAGCATAATTGCAATTATTTGTATTAATTAATTTCGTAAAACCAAGAAACTTTTGGAAAGTTGGCAACGACAGCAACATCGTCGACTAAAATTTTATTCTCTAATTATCCAGAGGTGTCTTCATTGTTGACATGGCGGATGATCCAGAGGACTTTATTAAATCAGCAATAACCATACAATCCTCAGTCTTCTCATTTTTGGAGACTATTCCAAAATTGAGCAAAGACAATGGTAGAGATTTCATGGCAGACTTTGTTTCCGTGGTCTCCAGACAGCAAGCTGTTTTGCAGATGATTATAGGGAAACTACATGAAAAGGCTGAATTCATTGACACAAAATTAGACTTAATTGGAACCAGAAGTATAGAAGACATAAAGAAAGCTACATATGCTAAAGTCATAAAAACAACAAGACAGAGGTCTAGAAGTAGGAGAAAAGAGGAGGGATGCGTTGCTTTGATTTATCCCAAAGATACCGAAAAACAAGGAAATCTGAAGGAAAAACTACAATCGGCCATAAACCCAGCAAAAATAAAAATTGGAATAAGGAATCTTAGAAACTTAAATAAGGGAGGAATCGCAATTGAAGTTGCAAATGAAGAGGAAATAAGGAGACTGAGCGATGAAATTGAGAGTAACAATTTTTTGAAAGATAATGTACTTATAAAAAGGCCAAAAAAGATGCCACCAAAAATAATTATATATCGAGTTGAAGAGAACTTCGATACCGAAAAAGGATACCGATACTGTGCAGGAGATCCTTGTAATTCTCTTTCCAAAAGATCCATTAGACACATTAACAAACAGTACAAATCTCTTACCTCCAACCCTGCATTTACGCGCCAAGAGATCCGTCACGCATTACATGCATTCAAACCAAAAATGGCCCCTGGTCCGGATCAGTTATCCTTGGAAATGATTAAGACCTTATTTTTGCATAAGCCGGGAATCATTGAATCGCTGTTTAACACTTGCCTCAAACTGGGGCACTTTCCTACCACCTGGAAGGCAGCTCGAGTTATCCTTCTTGCAAAACCCAAAATTCGCCAACTCATACAGACCAATATGCCTACTATCCATCTTTGGCAAAATCTTAGACAAGCTGATAACGCAGAGTCCCTTACCTCCTGCATCAGAAACATCTGTTGCATCACAATCAGCATATATTTAGGATCGGCCGCTCAAGTGAGACAGCCCACTTTCAATTATGACAAACTATCCAAGATGCCCTCCGACACAAAGGTAAGGTCTGCATCTTGTCAGTAGATGTTAGTGGCGCTTTCGACAATGTTTGGAGAGAAAATGTTTTGCACCAACTGATCCTTGCAGGTTGTCCGCAAAATATATTCCATCTCATCAGAGACTACTTCCGGCAGCGTCACGGTACTTTAGAGATGCAAGGAAATTCCTGGACCTTCCAAATTGAGAGCGACGTTCCACAGGGGTCTTGTTGTGGGACGGTTTTTTGGAACGTTATTGTGGACACCATCCTAAATCTTCCACTACCCGGGGGTTGTTCCATACAAGCTTATGCCGATGACCCTGTGGTAGTCATTAGAGTCGATAAAACCGACATTGAAACTAAAGGCGCAGAAATTTTGCGCACACTAACTCAATGGGGTAAGACTCATAAGTTTACTTTTGGCATAGATAAAATGGTTTTAATGCCAATAACTTTTGGAACCTTATTGAGCATGGCTGACCCTCCGCGCATCTCATTTCAAAAATCAATAATAAAAGTAACCTCATCCTTCCGATACCTCGGTGTCATTTGGGATTGCAATTTGACTTTTACCGAGCACTTTCGGCAGGTCCGACCAAAAAGTGACCTCTTAATGTACAAATTAAACTCGGTCGCAAACAAATTCTATTCAAGACACTCCCATCTTATGAGACGGATTTATACCGGAGCCTTCGAACCCTATGCCCTTTTCGGCTATGGGGCTTGGGGTCGCCGATTAAAATTAAAACAAATAGAGAGAACCTTTGAAATAATTCAAAGGAGACCTATAATAAAAATCTTGAGAGCATTCCGTACAACCAGCACACATGCCCTTCAAGTTCTTGTGGGCATTTTGCCTCTACACTTAAGAGCCACGGAATTATATGCAAACTTTCTCCCCAAGGTTCAAAAACTTCCAGTTAAGTACAACGACATAATTTATGACCCACATTTATACGAGCTAACTCAAAATCCTTTTGAACAACACCCTAGTGAGCGGGTTGCGTATCCTTTCCGACAATCACCACCTACAGGCGATGGAGTCGAGATTTTCACCGACGGTTCCAGAATTGATAACCGTGTGGATTCAGCGATTGCCTGTTTCTAGTACAGAAAATTAATCCATGTCGACTCCCATCGACTAGAAAACCACGCAACAGTATTCCAGGCAGAAGCATATGCTTTCTACATGGCCCTAGAATTTATCGAAAATATGTACACCTGGAGTAAGGCTTCAATCTTTACCGACTCACTGTCGCTACTCTCCGCTCTTGCTTCACCAAACCGCAAAAGGTGGTTGCTGAAACAACTAACCGATAAAATTCAAACGGTCAATACCCACCACCGACTCCCATTCTTTTGGATGAAAGCTCATATCTGAGTGGAGGGAAATGAAGCAGCTGACAAACATGCCAAACTTGGCACAAACAAACAGATAATTGATTCACGAGTCCCAGAAAGCTGACATCCGCAGAAACATCATCGCTGAATGGCAACGAAAATGGGCATCTACCACTAAAGGTCCACAGACCCATCAATACATCCCTACAGTCTCCACCAGGAGGAAATCATACCATCCATTCATTTCCAATTCCTCTCTGGCCATGGAAGATTTCCATTTTATTTTCAAAAATTTGGTATCACCGACAATCCATACTGCGATTGTGGTGAACTCGGCACCGCAGACCATTATGTATTTAATTGCATCTATACACAGTCCTTCCGACTAAACTTTAAGCATTATTTATCAAAAGATCAATTCATCCTTGATCCAAAAAATATTCATATTATCCATCAGATTATCTCGTGGGTAAATGACTTTATTCCGCGGCTCTAGTTAGCCGTTGTCGTTTGCACTGCCAAACGAGTGGGTTAGGCATTTCTCTTGGTAAAGACCTATGTGGGTAGCTGTTAGTAGATAAGTTTCGGGTTCCACCATTTTACCAACGATGTGCTTCGTGCACGGTATTGGGGTGGAAACGCCGTATTTAATGTCCCTATCTTCTTGGGCATGATGACTACGGGGCTTGCGAGTGTTTCGACATAGCTTCTCCCTGGAGTCTTACGATTTGGTATTTCAGTCCCCCTGGGTTTGTTAACATCCTGACTGTGTCAAAAGGTGGTGATTTCTCTGTAGGCCTCTCCCATGTGCCATGTAACACTCAAAATGTTGATCGGCCCGGGGGAGTGTCCCTACTATATTTGTCCCTATCTACTATCTAGCGAAACCACAGCCAAGGGGAACGGACTTGGCAGAATCAGCGGGGAAAGAAGACCCTGTTATTATCAATAATATTCATGAGTCAAAAAGTCAAAACATGGTAACCTGTGTAGTTTCACTGGATATCTCGAATGCTTTTAATTCAATAAGATGGATAGACTTAAAACAACTTTTTGGAAAATATGGTATATCTGCATCATTGAGACAACTTCTGGAAGATTTCTTAAATGAAAGAACTATATTGTTAACAGATGGGAATAAGTGGAAATATAACTTAGGAGTCCCACAGGGATCTAGTTTAGGTCCAGTTCTGTGGTCGTTAATCATTAATGTTATTGTCAGAGTTTGATAGAGAATCAGAGATCATGGTACAAGCATATGCGGACGATATTATTGTTCTCATGAGAGTTACAGCATCCTATATATTCACTGATAAAAGTACCACAGTTATGAAGAAACTTTCGGATTGGACAAATAAATATAATTTGCCTTTTAAGAGGAATAAGTCTGCGTTTACGACAATTAAAAATAAAAAGGATATTACACACCTCCCAGGTATAAAATTATACAATCAAAGATTGGCCTCTTGAAAAACAATTATTTGGGAATTACTTTCGACCCAAATTTGTCATTTTTGCCTCATTTGAACGTAATTCAGGATAGAATAACTAAACTTCAAGAAAAATTACGTGGAATCGCCCGCCCAACATGGGTCTTGAATTTGATTACTAAGTTATCTAATGAACTAATTATTGTGTATTAGACAATTTGTAACAATAATTATATGTTTTATAAGGTATAAAAGTACTATTAGATATTGTTAATTAAAATTGGAGCACGACAGAAAATTAAATTTAAATTTATGGCTCTGGTCTGTTGAATATAGAACTCAAATAATGGTTATCAAGAGTTAGTTCTGCGCCATTATGCTGGGCGCGGTTGTTTCGCGGCGGCCCATCGTTTTATCCGAATGGCTTCGGCTGGGGTGGACTGTAGGTATGCCTTACGCAACAGATCAGAACGTGTTCTCGCTTTGTTGAGAGTGGTTGCGATTTAATACAGCTTTTCGAAATATGTTTATATTTGTGTGAAACAAAGATGTTAATTATGTTTATTTTTGTGAGTACATTAATATCAAGTCATCACATATTGACTGGAAAGCAAACTTTGTGAACTTATTGTTATATTTTGAAGAAATCAGACTTCTTAGTTTATATATTGAGTGATACCCTCATCTGGAGTGCCGTCATCTTGGTACTCGAATTCTCAATTGCGCATGTCTGTTAATCTGGAGAGAACCGTTCACACGTGCTACTGTTTTATTGATTCTTCGGACCACGGTCCTGTTCTTATTTTTGGATATTTATTCTTGATTTATTACCAAAACAAAGTCACTTGAACAAACAGTTTCATATTCTTGTGGAGAATTGCAAGTGACTGCACTAATTGGGGAAGACTCCCAAAAATTTACAGTTAATTATTTTTGAAAATGGAATATAATTAAGAATTATGGAAGCAAATAACCTATACTTACTTCTATACTACTATTGTAAATGTGAAAGTTTGGATGGATGTTTGTTAGTCAATCACGCCAGAATGGCTGAAGGGAATTGGATGAAATTTAGCACAGAGATAGATTATAGTCTGGAATAGAACATAAGTTACTATTTGCTTTGGTAAATTGAGTAGTTAAGTTTTTATTAATTAAAAACTAACTTTCCCGCCAAAAGTCTTCATTTCCCCGCCACCAAATGAGTAGAGCTTCAGTTGTTTTTCTTTCCCACGCTAAAGAGGCTAGACTTAATATGTCTTTGATGGATTATTTCAAATAATTCTGTTCATTTTCTTAGTGTTTAATGCATTTAAAATTAAAAATTGTTAATTAATCGATCTTTCGAATTCATTCTGAAGTACTTTTAAATTAAGATAAAACAGAATAAAGAAAATAAAAAATTTCTTCTCTGCACTGCGTTACGCCAACTGGCGTAGAAAATTCACGCATTTGCGTTACGCCCATTGGTGTTGAAAATTCACGCATTGGCAGTGTGTTCTGATTGTTGACAACTATATTTTCATTTTAATTAAAAGTTTAAAAATTATGTGTATTATACTGTTGTAGCTATCTCAAACTCGATCGATAAATAAAATAGACTTGACTTGATTTTAAAGAAATATGGACTTGATTTTCTATTTTGCTTTATTATATACTTTTAATAAATTTGTTTATAGTTCTAAGTACATCATTTTTAATGGTTAGTTTTTTTTTTTATTTATTATTTGATACTTTTCGAAATGCCCAGAAAACACAAATCTAATCTTTCGAAGAGGAGTAATAAAGCTCGGGCTACGAAAGTAGCTACAAGACCTTTTTGCAATTTTAGTGAGCACTTACGGACTGTCAAACCAACTCCAGCTGTGGGATACAAGGACGCTTTATAAGAAGATATCGTGCATAGGCTGGAGGGCACTCACAATGACATAATCATTAACGGAACTTTGGTATTGATTGAGGATAAAATGATTTCCGTATCTGGAAAATGTCTAGCTGATTTCGGCCTACCCACACCACAGCGAAGAGGGGAATTATTAAGTGAAGTTGTGAAGGAGTTAAACTACGGCACCGCGGTCTTAGAAGTGCAGTTTAATGAAATGACACTATGATTACTTCCCAAGTAGCGTCAAATCTACGAAACGATTCTGCACGAATAATAGTGGGGGTGAGGGATTATTCTTTCTTGATGCACCAGGGGGTACGGGTAAGACATTTGTGCTGAATCTCTGCTAGCCCAACTCCGCAAGGACTGCAATATAGCTCTAGCTGTAGCTTCCTCGGACATTGTTACAACTTTGCTTAATGGTGGCTGGGCTGCACATTCCGTTTTCAAATTGGCACTTAATCTTGCAAACAAAGATACCCCAACATGCAGCATCACCATAAACCGAGGCCGGGCAGTTCTTTTGCAGCAGTGGAAATTAATAGTATGGGACGAGTGCACAATGTACACAAGCATGCATTAGAGGCATTAAATCACAACCTGCAGGACATCCGCGGCAAACAGGCGGTGATGGGCGGCGTTGTCGTTTTGCGCACAGGCGATTTTAGATTAAATGCATTTCCCAAGGCGTCACCTCTGTCGTCTAGGACTAAAAAACTCCATCTTATGTGCAACATGCACGTCCAACTGTACAAGGACCATAAATCGGGTGTATTTGCAAATAAGATTCCGCATATTGGAGAGGGTCGTCTAGAAACAGATGCAGATGGGATAATTCTATTTTCAGAAGAATTTTCATATCCAGTGGCTACAGAAGATGAACTTATCATGCAAGTTTTTTCCAATTTGGAGGTTAATATAAATAATGAATAATGGTTGTGTGACAGGGCAATGCTGTCGCCAAAGAACGAGTGTCAATAAAATAAACAAACAAACAAAAAATGTAGACATGATCGTCGGAAATTCAAAACGATACACATCCATAGAAACTGCGATGGCTAATGACTATAGTACTGCCTACACCGTTGAATTTGGCAACTCCTCAGAGTTAACAGGTGCATCTTCGCATAAGCTGGAACTTAAATTTGGCGTTCCAGCTTTGTTGATGCGAAATCTTGAAGCATTATGCAATGGCACCAGGCTTCGTATCAGAGAGCTTGGCTGTAATATTATAAAAGCTACCATTATTACAGGATCTGCTAAAGCAGACAGCGTTTTAATTCCCCGCATACCTGTTATTCTAAACATCTTGCCATTTTGTTTCAAGAGGTTACAATTTCCATTAAAATTGGCTTTTACAATGACGATCAACGAATCTCAGGGCCAAACCAGGACTTAATGTTGTATACATTATGGTATTAGAATAAAAATAAATGTTGACATTTTCCCGTAGATATTTCTCAATCAATTACAAGTTTCTTGATTATATCATATCAGACTCTGCTTTCAACAACACTATAATGATACAGTTTGATAACATTTTACATTTTGATCAAACCGTCATACATACACATCAAAATTTCCACGCGAACGAAGTCGCGGGTAATAGCTAGTATTTGCATATTTGCATTATTATATATATTAATTAAGTGAAAAGCAGAAACTTTTCAAAAGTTGGAAACACCACAAACATCGTCAGCGATATTGGCGGCAACTACTTCTATCTACTAATTGAAGATAAAGCCACGTGACTAAACTGTATTGTTGTGAAACATCACGTTACTTATTTACTTGGGGAAGACACCCAAAAATTCTGTTAATTTTCTTTTGAATGAACCATAATTTTAAGATTTAATAAGTTATTCGTCAATTTGCATATGTGCAACAATTTAAATAAATTAAGTAAAATACAGAAACTTTTCTAAAGTTGGCAACGCCACTAACATCGCCACCGATATCGCCGGCTACTCTTTCTATCTTCTAATTGGAATATCATTTATGACATATTTTATAATGGCGGACGATCCTGAGGACTTTATTCAAGCGGCTATCACTATACAGTCTTCAGTTTTCTCTTTCGTAGAAAATATTCCCAAACTAAGTAAGGATAATAGTAAGGATTTTCATTCGGTAAGAAAATTTCAAAAATTGATCGTGTAACCTTGAAGAGATAAGAAAATTTACTTTCTTTATAGCGGATTACGTCCATCTTTGGTGCCACCTAAATGCTGATAGAGAATAACTTAGTGATTGATTGATTGATTGAGTAACTTCTTCGGACTGGGGTCCAAGTTTAAATAAAATACATTTTGAAATATTTTGATTTATTGTTTGATCCAAAGAACTGAGATGAAATTGACATTAATCTATGTTGTGAAGTGTCATCAAAAGCACAAGTCTATCTGAACAAACATTGGGAAAAGTGATATAATTTATAGAAAAATTAATATTTGTGTTGTAAATTATGAAATTAATTTGAACTAATTTACATGCTAAAATAATTGCAACAACTTAATTAATTTAATTAATAGAAAACGTATAAACTTATTTATTGGCAACACTTCGAACATCGCCGACGATATCGCTGAAAACTTATGTGCTCTTCGAGATACTAATTTGATATATTCTGCTGAAAAGTATTTAATTATGGCTGAAGAACCGGAGGATTTTATTAAATCAGCTCTAAAAATTCAGTCATCTTTTTTTCGAGAACATTCCAAAGTTGAGTAAAGACAATAGCAAACGTTTGAGAGACTACGTGGTTGACTTCGTCTCAGTTATCTCAAGACAACAAACTGTAACACAAATGGTCTTGGGGAAACTTCATGAAAAATCGGAATTCCTTGAAAATAAATTGTTTACCCTACAGGGTACCAAGGATGATCAAACAGATAAAATAACTTACGCCGCTGTTATAAAAAAAGCTCGAGAAAAGATCCAGGAGTAGGAGAGAAGAGGATTGTATATTGCTCTTCTGTACCCTAAAGATGAAGATAGACATGGCAAAAAAGACTTATCAAAGAGAAAAATCAAACAGACATTAATCCTGCCAAAATTAAAGTGGGCATTAGGAATGTCAGGAATCTAAACAAGGGTGGCATAGCGATTGAGGTCGCAAATGATGATGGGATACAAAGAATTAGCGATGAAATGGAAAATAATGTAGTAAGGAAGGATGAAATCATGATAAAGAAAACAAAAAAGGTAAATCCTAAGATTATTATTTATCGAGTATTATTTTCAAGTGAAGCTGACATTAAACACGAATATATGATGAAAACGGAGAAAGATAATAACCGGATTATATCTTTGGACCAATCTCTTTTAGAAACATCATCAAGAATATAAAGGTGAACCTCGGGTGGTACAGACTTTCCATTAGAGAATACCTAAGAACTAGACAATGTTTTCATTGCTCTAGATTTGGTCATCTAGCTGTGAAATGTCCAGACAAGGTCAAGTTTAGTTTAGTTATATTAACATCCCGTTTTAAGGCAAAACAAGGGCTATTTGGGGAGGTGACACCTGTCAGGTCAGATGACACCTGAACTTCTTTTTAGCGATTTTAATCTGTTATTAATTTGTATTTATTGTTCTCCATCTGAAAATCGTAACCCAAGTTAACAGATTCTTGAAAAAATCGTAAACAAATACCAGAATCCAGCAATATTAATTAATGGCAAATTAAATGCCACAAATCCTGCATGGAGACAGGACAATATGGATGAGAGAGGAAGATGTGTACAGGAATTTATAAATCGACTCGACATTGACATTATTAATGAAATGGATTCCCCACCTACTTTCGACTCTGTCGGGGAGAAAAGCTGGATTGATTTAACCCTAACTAAAAATATAACAAGGAGCATGATATGGGATTGGCAAGTCTGTTCAGAAACTACAGAAAGTGACCACAAGATCATCGTGTTTCACCCAGAACACATCACAGAAAGGGAAATTAACCCTAGAAAAAGATGGTCTTTGGATAAAATTGAAATTTTTGAATTTCGAAAAGATATTTAAATATTATTGGATTCATTCTCCAATATAGATATTAATGAAAATAATTTCATAACAGTAATGAATGAGTTGGATGAAGGCCTAAATCTAATCTGTCAAATGTTATAAGAAATCAATTTATAAAAATAAAAAAAATAACATATGGTGCACATTTAGTCTAAATATAATGAGGAGTAAAACCACAGCATTAAGAAGGAAATATCAAAACATTTCAGATTCACAGGAGAGAATAAAATGGACCCAAGGAAGAACATGCGAAATATAAGAAAATAATTCCTCTAGCCAAGAAGGAATGCTCTAAAGACTTTCTTTACAATATAGATCAGAAAAAAATCTTATGGCAAAATTAAAAACATAATTAAGGACAAAAAATCAGAAGTAAAAATTGGACAAATTTTATAAGATAATGGAGTACTAATGGAAACAAACTATAACGAATGGAGTAACGAATAGAGTACTGTAACGAAAGTAGAGATTACATACATTACACTTTCATTTACAAAGGATAACCAAGGTAGATAGACTAGAGGACAGTGTAGAAATAAATACTATTGATTTTTCTACAATTGAAATCAAAAATACACTTTCAAGTATGGAGAAAAATAGTGTTCCAGGATATGATGGATGGAACGTAGAAATTATACAAGAGTTGTTTAAAAGGGGTAAAAATTGGTTGCCAAATTTATTAAATGTGTGTCTTGCTCAAGGTTTCTTTCCCAAAAGTTGGAAAACTGCAGAAGTTGTCTTAATTCCTAAGGAAGGAAAGAATATAAACGAATACAGATCAAAATAGACCAATTTGTCTGTTACTAGTCATTGGTAAAATTTTAGATAAATTGATAACAAAAAAGACTATCCTATTTTGTGGAAAGAGAGAAATTACTAAATGAAAATCAATTTGGATTCCGCAAAAATCGAGGAACAATAGACGCCTTAAAAGGAATTATTAATTTTATTCATGAGGCTCGTGATCAAAAATTGATCACATGTTGATATTCTTAAATATATCAAATGCTTTCAACTTAGTAAAATGATCAGATCTAAAACGAATTATTCAAAAAATAACAAATTTTTTTGGTTCCTTAAATTGCTTACTTGAAGATTTTCTTTGAGATGGAACTATTGTTTTATCGGTTGGTGCAAAATGGTAATATGACTTAGGGGTTCACAGGGATCCAGCCTTGGCCCCATTGAATGTTGAATGAATTTGCTCCAGATTCGGAAATTCTCGTTCAAGCATATGCAAGCGACATTATAATTTTGATGAAAGCAGCAGCTTCATATTTATTTACTACAAAACATATTCCGATTATGAAAAAAAAAAAAAAGATTGGACAGGTAATTATAACCTGAGGTTTAATAGAGACAAGTCTGTATATACAATCATTAAAAACAGAAGAGATATTACTCAATTTCCAGACATTAAGTTATATGGTCAAAGGCTCTTTTATTCCAAGAATATCTCTTATCTTGCAATTATTTTGGATTTAAACTTTTTATTGATGCCACATCTAAATGCGATCCAAGAAAAAGTATTAAAATTGCAAGAAAAATTACGTAGGATCATATGAGTCACATGGGAATTAAAACCCAAAGTAATCAAACTAATCTATCTTGATGTCATTGAAAAAAATTATCACTTATGGAAGTGAAGTTTGGTAGAAAAATTTAATCAATAATAAACTTCTAAGTATACAGAGACAGTCTCTATTAGCAATTACCAAATGTTATAGCACTGTCTCCAACGAATCCTTACAAGTGTTATTCAGAATACAATTACTGTCTCAAGTGTAAAACGACACCAAAAATTAGAAAATTTCATAAATGAAATTAGAAATATAGACTACACAATAATGGAAGCTCCATGGGAAGCTACAAAAGTCGAGTGGACTTCTTTTGACGATATTATGTCTGGGACCCAAATATTTTCTAATGGTTCTAAAATCAATGGGTGAGTAGGATGCACTAATGTCATCTATCAGGATAGCTTAGAAACTTAATGCAAATTGACTCGACTAAATGATGAGAGTATTGTGTACATTGCAGAACACTTAGCGATTTCACAGGCTATTGACCATATTGAGGGGGAAAAAAAATAGGAAAATGTCAATATCCTTTCTGATACAAGGTCTGCATTTGAAAGTCTGCTAGCTTCTAACGACAATAGAAAATTTATAACACATAAAAGACGTTAACTGATTATTTCTCTAACATAAAACTTATGCGAGTCAAAGCGCATAAAGGAATTCTAGGGAATGAATGTGCAGACTTTTGGGCCAAAAAAAGAAGAAATAGGCTTTTATTTCAGTTTAACCGGAACACAGTTAAAAACAGAATTAAGAAATAAAATAAATAAAATATGGCAAGAAAGATGGGACAAAACAAATAAAGATGCATGGATAAAAAAGTTCATACAAAAAGTAATTCTAATCAGTGTATAAAAAAAAAGGAGAAGGACAGTAATTTTCTGTAAATTTTCTTTTATATTTTTATCCTGGCTAATAGATTCTTATGTAAGTTTTTATTTAACAATGTTTTCTTTATTTTCATGTAAAAATGAATTAACTACCACTATTTATAATTAGAAAGATGAGAATATATGCTTTACAGTGTGTAAAAAAAGTAGGACACCTACTACATTTTTTTATTTGGTGGAATGTACACGAGTAGAAGTGTAAGTATATACTTTTTTAAACTGTTTTTTACTCAGGAAAACATATTTTATTAAACATTTCACTAATGCTTCAATTTTAGAATGCCTAGAGGTATATTCTTAAATGACTTTCAAAACGGGAAAATTGTTACATATAAAAATGAAGGTAAATGTTTTAGACAGATCGCTTATATACTGCATGTCAGCCCCAATGCATTTTCTAACTTTGTTAAAAATGCAAACAGAAACGAAATAAGAAAGACTGGTAGGCCTAAAAATTAACACCTTGTGATGAAAGGAAACATGCTCATAAGCTTAAAATGAGTAGTGGAAGTGTTGCAAAAGCTCGAAATCAAGTAGGAGTTATTCATGTGTCCAAGCAAACAGTATACAACTATATCCAAAAAAGATTTGATTTCAAAAGACGGAGGCATCTAAAGTGGAAACAAACACATAATAATAATCGTTTGTCTTGAGCTAAGGAAACATGTCATGGACAACAGAATGGATTTCTGTGATACTTTCAGATGAAAAAAAAGTTTAACTTAGATGGTCCAGACAGTTATCAAAATTACTGGCATTGTTTGAAAAATGTAGAACAATATAATTCAATCAGACAAATAGGAGGAGGAAGTTTGATGATCTGGTTAACAGTTGGTTATGGAGGAAGAACAAGTTGGTCTTTCTCAATGGTAGGCAGAAACATACAGATTACATTAATGTTCTGAATTCTAAGCTTCTTCCTTATGGCTTCGAATTAGGAGGAGAATAGTGGATGTTGCAACAAGATGGAGCGTCAATCCACACCGCCAATGGTGTAAAAATTGGTTCATTGCAAATAATGTGCAGGTTTTACCATGGCCAGCTAAAAGTCCCGATCTGGATATGAAAAATATCTGGGCAATGTTTGTTCGTCGAGTATATGATGGTGAGAAGCAGTTTAAATCGCTTGCTGAGCTTCAAGTGGCATTAAATACCTAATAGAATAATTTTTGTTAAACAGAAATCCAATCTTTGTATGATCACTTCCTAACAGAATATTCGAAGTCGTAAAAACTAATGAAAAGAGTAATTCTTACAAAAACCACTCATATTTTTCTTTTTATAACTGTCCTTCTACTTTTATTACATAGCTTCAAATGATAGAAACCATTTTGTTGTCACTTATATTTTATTTTTGAATATCATGGTAATGATACTTTTTTTTTGTGTGTGAATAATCTAAAAAATAATTCATAAAAAAATAAAAATAAACTTTTTTTTAAAAAAATCTAGCATCTTTCTACTTCTTTTATACAGTGTATATGACAACTTTTATTTAAATGAAATCATAACAGGTCACGAGTTTTTCGTGCACATCAAGTTAGACAACATGTAATTAGAGAATGCGATCCTTGGAAAGATATACGCAATTTGTGGCCCACGGACTGGAATAACATGAATTTGGAAACTTTGGTTCAATTTCCTTTTTTTCATATTTGCTCAACTCAAATCCTTACGAAGCTGTTGCAAATAGAATTGCAGGAAGTGGAATGTACACTTTGTAAATAAGTTCATTAATTGAAAATGTCATATATATTTTAAATCAAATCATTATTATTTATCATGTAACTACTATGTTATTATTATTATTACTCTTTTATCACGTACTTACTAACAAATTTTTAAAATAAATTTTGTACTGGAATGGTGTTTGCTGATGAATAACCTGAACAACTTTTACTTGTTACTAGGCTACTTATGCAATGAGAGTTAGTTCAAGTATTTATTTGTGGGTATAGAAATGGGTACTTAGGGACAATTTGGCCCTCTACAAGTAAAAGAGCAGATATTGTGGACCAGGAATGAAGTATCTAGACCAAATTCTATTGGTTTTACAAATTGTTAAACTTGTGTCTCTGCGCTGGATGAGGTTGCTTTGTGGGAGCCCATCGATATTTCCACATGGCTACAGTCGAGTCGGAATTATGGTATGCCTTACCTTACTGATAAGACCCTCGGGATGGCGGGGGCACCTCGTAATTGAGGATGAGAAGTTTCCGGTATGGTGGCTAGTTTTCACCATTCTTAAAGGTACATGAGATCCCATCAATGACAGGAAGTATTTCTTTAGGGAAAGATTGTAAAGTCAACGATTCGCTTGTAATGGGTCTAAGGTGACAAGTCAGTAGGCCTCAATAACAAATAATGCCATTTATTAACACGAAGAATGAATACACAGACAACAAAACACAGCCGACATACACACATGCTATATACAGCAGCACCCACAAAAAATAGCAACCACAAGTAGTATTCGGAAGTAAATGATCAAAACAGCACACAAAGCGGTCAGACAGAATCTATGTAATTATTCACTAAGATCTCACCAAACACTTACTTTCTCCATTGTGTCCTCGCTTTAGCTGTACCCAACTGTTGCCTCACTACTAAGCAATTGGTTACTCAATACACAACTCCATACTGCTTCACCACTTGACTCCAAGACTCAACGCACAGCTCAATCCATCAATCACTTGAGCTCCACTCAACGCTTGTGCTTTACTGGATTAATCCAACTAATTCGTCACTAACTAACTATACGACCCTCAATACTATTCACTTTAGCTAGGACTTCCGGTCTTTTATAGCTTCTGGAGCAAGGCATAGAAAGTTTAAGAACAATCAAGCATAACTCGCCTACTATTGGTCCTATCACCATAATTCCTAAAGAATCTAGTATCATCCATTTTGTTGCCAAAGTCACCAAATATATCGGCAAGTCGCAAATGGTTGCCAAGCCCAGGGTCATTGATCCGACATTCGATCAACTTCCAATAGAGCTAATGTAAAACTATCTCTCCTACAATGAAACTAACTGTGCTGGGAAGGGCATTATAGACTTGTAACATTGCTCCTCTCTTCAAAGACTAACATCCTCGTAGTTTCACTACAATCCAATAGCTGGGGCAGACCACAGATCGATATTAACAATCTGTGATTTGGCGTTGGGCGACTTCTAAACTTTCACTGTCAACATTGTTCATTTTTTTAATGATAGTAAAAGAATCCGTTCGAACTCTCTGGCTGCCTGGAGCTTGAATTCCCGCGACTGCTGACACAAGAGTTGCTCACCAATGAATCCTCGTTAAAGGATTTACTAATTCAGATTGCAGGGTCTCAAAACAGTCCCATATTGTTATTTTTTTACACTACCTAGGAGTAGATAATCAAGCATAATTTGCCTCCTATTGGTCCTATCGTCAAAATTCCTAAAAATTCTAATATCATTCATTTTGTTGTCAATTCTGCTGGTGGATCACTGATAATGCATCCAATCAGTATCCAATAGGGCTGACCGTAAATCTATCTTTTCTACAATGGAACTGTGCTATGAAGCGCATTACAGATTCATTACAATATGTTAATTCACTGGGGATACTGGTTATATTTAATTTCAGTTAAATCATTTAGAAATATTTTTATGTCCATAATTCTATCAAATCATTACATTATCGCCTTTATTTTAAGCATCTTACATTGTTTTCTTCAATGTGTACATGAACATTTCTAAATTATATTAGTCCCATGAATCACAGCACTATAAAAAATATAAATCTGCAGTTCATCTATATGAGGCATCTGCATTGTCCCATTTAAATAAATGAAAACAATTATGCTTATTTCCTTTCCTTAATTTCAAATTTTTTGAATGCACATGAATTAGTTTAAAAGTTTGAAGAAAACTAAAAGAATATAATATTCATTGGCAACATTATATAAAAATGTTCAACTTTAGAAAATTTCAGCTCCTGTGCACATTTCAGCTCTTTTGAGAGTATTTTATTATAATTATTTATTTATTCTAGCATGGTAATACACATCATGTTAAATATTTATTCTGCAAAAAATGCTGAATTATGAAATATATATAAAGTCATTATCTATAGTACTTCAGTATACAATACTTCCTTCTTTTTGTCTAAGAATTGAAAAAAAAATTAACATGAACTTAAATGATACAGAATCTATTTTTGCTTTTTTGCCAAGAGTATTTTTTTGTTTTGTTTAAAAATCAATTAAAATAAAAGAAAGAAACATTTTAAATAGAGGAATCTCAATATTAGACAAACAGTCAAATTACTTCATGTACTAATAATGTAAATTATTAATATCATATAAAGGACTTTAAAAATAAATATTAAAATTTAAAAAAATTAATTTTAAAAATTTGGCTTAAAATAAAAATTTAGAAGAAAATTACAAAATTACATTACTAAAAATGTTCTAAAATATTTTTCTGCTTAAATATATATAAAATATCATTCATATGTATAGCTTTTTGGAATTTTAATATACCTGATCTCCGAAGACCTGAAAAAAGTATTTCAGGATGCTCCAAAGGTAACTGAATTGTATCTAGAATCTCCTGTTTCACATGAGCAAGTCCTCCAATGTCTTCAAACTTTACATCAGGAATCTATATGAAAAATGTTCATTAAAATTATCAACAAAATTAACTATTACATGAATAAAACACAATTCTTACTTATGCTTTAAACGTTTTTGATCAAAATGAATGTTTGCTGACACATGTTCCATTCACATCACTAAGTCAACTGATTCAGAACAAATGTCAAATTATACACCAATTTTAAAAATATTTTACAGGAATTAAAATGTAATTTTCTACAATTAACTTAATACCTTCAAATTTTTAATTTAAAAATGAATGAGTACAATTCCTTCCTGATTATTATCAGTTTCAATTCGCTTAAATAAAATAAATTTCATTAAAAGAATCTCTATCTAGAATCTCCTGTTTCACATGAGCAAGTCCTCCAATGTCTTCAAACTTTACATCAGGAATCTACATGAAAAATGTTCATTAAAATTATCAACAAAATTAACTATTACATGAATAAAACACAATTCTTACTTATGCTTTAAACGTTTTTGATCAAAATGAATGTTTGCTGACACATGTTCCATTCACATCACTAAGTCAACTGATTCAGAACAAATGTCAAATTATACACCAATTTTAAAAATATTTTACAGGAATTAAAATGTAATTTTCTACAATTAACTTAATACCTTCAAATTTTTAATTTAAAAATGAATGAGAACAATTCCTTCCTGATTATTATTGTTAAGAAAAAGATAATTTAATCGTAATTATTATTACCTTTTTCGGTTAGTTTTCCTAGCCAAAGTTCGAAATGTACGCGAAAATGCCTACATAAACAAAAGCATAGTTTGCTTCTGTTCTTTCTTCAGAAATTGTTTCTTTTAATCTTTAAACATATTCATCTCGTAAATAATAAATTATCATAATCTCGTGCTAATTTAATATTGTCTAAGATTAAACTATTTAGATGCAATCATCTGACTAATTAGCATAAGATTTCGGTATTTATGATTCGAGTCGTAACTACTGTGCAATATGCAAATGTAAATCTGTATGTACATGTAAATCAATCACGTGATCACCATGAGATCATATAAAAGCGGATGCCAGCTTTTGTAAGGATATATCCGAATCCATTCTCCCGCTCTCTGGCTAGCTTTTCGCTCTAGCGACGTTTGTTTGCTGCGAGTTTCAGAAATGTCTGAGAATAGAAAATATAATACTTTCTGTGCTTTTAAAATTTTGTAACTAAATTTTGTAAATCAAGTAACTTCTTGATTTTATATTTTCTGTTGAACCTTAATGAATAAATCCCGTTGATGTTTTTAAAAGGATGTTGATCTCCAATCAATGAACTTTTGAATCCTTTGCATCGTAAGTAGTATTAGTATGCGATTAGATGAACTTTTAGACCACTGCGTGATATTAGAGTTTCTTCATAATTAGATGCAGCCAATGCTACTCGTCATTTCATAAGAAGAAATTTTAACAATTATCAGTTTCAATTCGCTTAAATAAAATAAATTTCATTAAAAGGGCAATTCAAAATTAAATATTAAAGTGCAAGGATACTTTGCAACAAGCAAAACTTTACAAATGGATTTCCATTTTGATGAAAATATTCCATTATCATTTATAACCTATATGATTTTTTTAAATATGTATATCAGGTTATGGGATTAACCTGACAGCCCAGCAAATGTGCTAGTATAAATATTCCCATAACATTATATCTAACCTTTTAGACTAAGTTCTAGAAAATTCCAAAAATAATTAAAGAAGAATCCATACCTTTGGTGCTCCAATTGCTTCAGCAAATTTAGATTGCAACTTTTCAAGGGCATTTATTAAATCCTTCTGAACAACTGGAACAGAAGCTAAAATTATATCCTCCTCTTCTTTTGGATTCAAGCCATTCATGTTTCTAAAAATAATGATAATAAACAAATAAAAAGACTAGTTGTATATTGCAACCAAGCCTTTCTAGTACTATTCAATGTACATTGAAATTTTTAAAACTAAATTATTTACACAAATTTCCGAATTCTGCTATATGCATTTCTAATGGCTTGATTTACCAGTGCACATAAGTCCCCTAAGACAAAACCCTAAAAAAGAAAAAAAAGAGAAATGTATGTAAAACAATTACAAAAAAAAAAATAAAAATCAATAAAAAATAATTTAATTAAAAATTAAATTTAAAAAAATTAAAGCAACATACTGCAGTTCTTTGAGCTAAATAACGTGTTGAAACATCATTACCAACATCACATACTGTGAGAAGATCTTGAAGAATAAGAGACCGCTCCAATTCAGTTGGTGTCTGCAAATTATAAATAAATTTTAAATCACTTAAAAATCTTTTTTTTTTTTTTTTTTTTTTTTTTGCATAATACAAATAACTTACATCCATATACACTGTGTGCAAAAATGAAGCAACTAGGTCACTATTCAGTTTCTTTTCAGTTGTTGTACCAATGACAACCACGGGCCAAGCACTGCCATAACTATTTACATTCTTCAGTAGATTTGCTAATGTGTGTATCACTCTAGAATCTACAAAAGAATGAATTCACTTAAAAACATAACAGAATGCACAATACAATAAAAAGATTATGCTCTCCACAATCAAAACTATAAATTGCACATATAGTGGAAATGTGAAATAATTCAAATGTCTAGAACAGTGTCCCCAAACTTTTGACTTATGCATACCCCTTCTATAATTTTCGTAAAGCTGAGTATTCCCTCATCAAAAAAAAAAAAAAAAAAAAAAAAAAAAAAAAAAAAATGGATTCATTTTAATAACAATCAAAAATATATTTTTCTTTTTTTGTGACATACACAAAATAAAAAGAAAAAAATTATTTATTATAAAATATAAATAAAAGTTATATTGTAAGTAACATTTATTTGGATCAATGAGAAGGATGAAATTGTTTGTGATGAGATGACAGATAGTTATTATTTTGTTCCCAGTTTGTTCACTTTAATCTCAGATGCGGTTCCATGTCCAATAGTCTATTCCTTTTTTTCGACTTAATCGCTACAAATGCTGAAAAAACAACTTCACATAAATATGAAGATGGAAAAGGCAAGATATATTTCAAAACTTTTTCTGTTAAGACCGGATACACATGTTGCATTTGTAACTAGAATGATGTTAACGTACTCTCACTATGTTTAATTTTCAAAAATTTGTCATAAGCCAATTACAACAATTGCTCTTCTTCTGCATGCGTCAAATCTTCTGACATGGATGTTATGTCAATGTTAAATAAATCTCTTATCCATACAATATTTTGTTTAAATAAGGGAAATAGTTTTTCAAGCCCACTTGCAAACTTTCCAAATGCTGTGCTATGCATTTCAGAATATCAGCATCAATTTTAGTAGTCAAACTTGTAATAAACTCATTAAGAGGAAAACGAGTCTACTTCTCCATTATCAACTCTCTTTTGCCATAAATTTAGTTTTGCGATGACAGCGTTTACTTTATCTTGAACGTGAAACAATGAAACTTCCTTGACTTGTAACGATAAGTTGGGCCAATTTAAAACAGAGAATATATCTGCTAAATATGCTAGTTTACAAAGCAATTTCCAATCATAACACTTCTCAACTCAAATCTATGATTAAGAAAACATTGAAGTTCATGTCTAAGTTCAAACAATCTATTCAGAACCTTTTCTCGAGATAGCCAACGAACATCAGTATGAAAAAGAAGCTGGATATAACTACTTCCCATATCTTCGAATATTTGCTAAAAAAGTCGTGCATTAAAAAGACAACTTTTAATGTAGTTAACAATTTTCACGCTTTCATCTAGAATGTTCTGTAGTTCAGTGGGCATCTTAATCGGCGGTCCCACGACTGGTCCAGACACCAGCAGATCACGCGTTCCCCTTTCGACCCCTCTTGCGGTTTTCTGGGGTGCTTTGATGTTTGTCCAGTTTACTGACAAATTGTCGGTAAACTAGACAGGCATCAAAGCACACCAGAAAACTGCAAGGGGGGAACGCGTGGACCGCTGCCGTCTGGACCGGTCGTGGGACCGCCGCTTTACATGTTGCCAAAGCCTCTCTGCGTATGCAACAATGTGTGGATATCACATTCGGGGCAACATTTCAAATTCTTACAACGAGTCCTTTATTAATTCCGACTACACTTTTTTCTTCATCTGTGCTTATTCCAACACATTTATTCCAATCAATTTTGTTCTCTTGCATAAACTTATTCATGACATTAAAGATATCTTCTCCTGTTATGTGACCTAATAAAGGCTGACAAAATAAAAAGTCGCCATGAATTCAAATCAAATGTTTCTCCAATTTTGGTCACGTGGGAAGGGACAGTGAACCACAGATGATTGGACCTTCTTTCATTTTGGACAGAGTCATGTGATTTTCCGGGGGTTGACTTTCGCCTCAGTTGTACCCCCATCAAACTCTTATTGTACCCCTGGGGGCATGCATACCACACTTTGGGAAACACTGGTCTAGAATAATGAATAAATGCATTAAAAAACATTGATGTCTAAATATATTTTTCATTTGTAAATAGAAAAGAATAATGAAATATAAAGAGCATCAAGATTTAAATCTTCTGTCATTGTAACATTTGGAAAAGTCCACCATCAGAAATCAACTACAAACAACTTCAGGGGAATTAATCCTTTAAGTATTCTATTAAATTTACATCATTCTACCATGTAGCTATCTAAAATATGACAAAATCACAATTAGAATTTTACACTCTTATGAAGAAAGTTCCAAATATGTCATCAAACTGTTAAAGCTTCAATGGAAAACATTCAATTATTGATTTTATTGACATTAGATTTACTTGACATAAAAAATGTGCAATAGTAGTTCCTTTTATAAAAAAATATTTAAATTACAATAAATACCTTCCTACCAAAAAGTTTTAACTACTACTTAACTTTTTACCATTTAATTACCAAAAATATATTCTGCTAATTGGTAAAAAAAATATTTATTACTGGAAGAAAAAGCATAGAACATTTCAAATGTTTCCTTTGCCATGCTATGAGAATTTCAGAATGTAGTAAGTTAATTAGAATCAATACTGAGAATGTAGTAAACATTTCAAAGAACAGAGGATGCTTAATTGTTTGATTAAGATGTTGTTCCTTGGTGAGTTTGCCAATACTTTAAATGTACTTAATGATCAAAACCCTAGAATAAAAAAATGCATTTTGTCACTAAATAGAACTTTAATCCGATCTTAGGTAGTCTAGAATTGATATTTTCATTGTAAGTGTAAGACATGCCAATTTTGGCAACCCTTCTCACCCCTGAGAGTAACCCCGCTTGCCAAACGGAAGTGGGGGAGGAGAAAGAGGGAGAGATCTGGCTGAGAGGCAGCAGAGTAAGATCGCTCTGCTAGATCGTGATGTTGTTCCTTGTAATATTTTCATAATTTTGTGTCGTAATCTGTGCTGTGTCCCTTATGAACCTGTGAATAAAAATTTTGGAACTAAAAAGTAGTGATCACTGTCTCTACAGCTCACACCAAAGAAATCCCACGCGAAAGAAAGGATTTTTACATTGGTGGCAGCTACATGGGATGTGAGCAGAGACAAATCACAGAATAGGTGAGCGGTACAGTGACCCTCAATACCCATCGTAATCAATGGAATTCCTGGTCGTCGTAACCAGTGGAATTCTTGGTCTGCAATGGAGTTCTTTCTCATCTTGGTCATCGTCACCAGTGCGGAGTTCTTGAGTTTTCAAGTTTTGGTGCTCAGGAATTCAGTGCTCAAGAGTTCAGAACCTGGCTCCAGAAAAAGATCAGGCCTACTGAATGGTTCTATTTGGGTTCATCCGTGTGGGAAGTAATTTTATTACCTCCAATGACAACAAACCGCGAGTACTGTAAACCTTTGTGCAATTATATCTCAAGTGCTGAAGAAGACCCTATTGCTTCGATTTTTTAATGCTAAAAAATAATTAAACGTTGTATTGAAATATAAATTTTCATAGTATACTGATAGTTTGGAAATATTTTGTGTATTTGTAATATGCATGTATTTTAATGAAAACTAAAGCAAAGCCAGACAAATTTGGATTCTTCCTGTCTTGAGCTGACGGCCAGTGCGACATTTTGTTGTGGGGGTCAGAAGACCACCCCGCCCAAACAACATCTGGTTTCTGTCTGCCCTGAGCTGGCGCGGATGCATTTTTTTTTTATTTCATTTCTTGTAAGGGAGAAACGGATGCACTCTGTTTCCCTTGATATGTTTATTGCTTTGCAGATGTTTGTAGGAGGTGATTTTGAAAACATCAGTATAGTGCTATTTTGTTTCCGGTGATACGTTTAATCTTTGTACTTGTTCTCTATGAGATTAAGAGTGTAATATTTTATTTTAAGGATCTATCATTTCCGGTTAGAAGTAATAAATTGCTCTCTTTAGGTATAAAAATACTTAAGTTGGTATTAAAGATAAATTGTGTGATGCAAACCTTTTTATTTTGTTAAAAATAAAGTAAATGAAATTTTGTTAAGCCTGTTTATACATAGTTTAGGGGTATTTTTTTTTAGTTTTGATATATATATTTATGCATGTAAATTATGTATATTGTTATTTCTATTTGCAAACATATAATTTCTTCAAGTATTTAAAATCTAAACTCTTAATAACAGTATCTATAGAACATATCTTCCAGAAATTTCACTGTAAGATTTTTTTTTTTATTTTAGTTCATTTTTTTTTTTTTTTTTTTTTTAGTTAGTATCTAATTTCGATTTGAATTATTGTAAGGCAATTTGGTTTAACTTGAAAAATGTCTTTCTTAAATAAAAGTAAAAAGGCAGACCTAATCTGTCTAGCACAAGATTTAGGTGAGTCGCCAGACGAAACCATGTCTAAAGTAATTTTGAAAGAATTAATTTTAGCTAGTAAACATTATAACGAGGAAGAGGCAAAAGAATATTTAGAAGTTATCGTAGCTGGAAGGTTAGAACAGGAACAAAAACTTGAAAATGAAAATAAACTAAAATAAGAGAGGGAATTTGAGTTACAAGTACAGAGGGAAAAGGAAAAGTTCGCACTCGAAAAACTTTGTCTAGAAGTGGAATTATCCAGGATCAATCAAAATTTGGTTCAAAATAGTGATCAAGTCATGCGTGCAAAATCATTAGATGAAATAGTTAGGATGGTTATGCTCTTAACAGTTAAAGTTCCTAGTAAGTCAGACGGATGGGACTATTTCTTTTCAAGCTTAGAAAAGGCATTTGTAAATGAAAATGTTAGTGATGAATTTAAACCAAAAGTGTTGCTTTGTTTATTAGGAGACAAAGTGTCTAATTTGTTAGTTAATATAGAAGAAGGCGAATTAAAAAAATTATGAATCTTTGAAGAAAATAGTATTACAGGAGTACAAACCTTCACCGAAATTGTGTTTAGAAAATTTTCGCAAAGCTAAACGTAACAACGATGAAACATTTCCTCAATTTGCATCTCGGTTAACATCCATGTGGGTGTATTATTGCAAATCAAGAGGTGCTAGTGATTTTGAGACTGTAAATCAACTCATTGTAGCAGATAAAATTTTCCAAACATTGGATTCCGAAACGGCAACCCATATAGGTGTGCTACAGGGGGAAAGTTGGTTTAAGCCAAAGGAAATGGGTAAACGTTGTGATGTAGTCTATGCATCCAAGGGTAAATCCTATGACGGGTCAGTGAGAGCCAAAAGAAATGATTATGATGAAAGAGGTTTTCAGGGTAATTGGGGAAAACAACAGTTCAATGAGAAGAAGACCGATAATAGGTTTCCGCTGAGGGTGCAGAAGCAGAATCAAAAAGGGAAACAGTAGCTGCTAGGGTGGATTTACTCGGTAAAGTAATTCCTAGGCATGCTATTGAAGACAAACTTTGTAAATTGGCAAAGGTATCTGTCAGTGTAGCTGGGAAACTAGCCGAAGCATTAGTGGATTCTGGCACGGAAATTACAGTTGTCAAAAGAGACTTAGTTCCTGAAGTTTCAGTCGAAGGTGCTTCTACGATATATTTGAAGGGTATTTTTGGTCCGGCGGTTAAATGTCCTTTAGTGTACCTTCCGTTAAGTCTTGCTACTGGTGGCCAAGTTAATGTGGTGCATCAGCAAGTTTTATGTGCTTTAGCAGATGTTTTGGTGGAGGATGTGTTGCTTCCACCGGATATTCTAAACATGTTGGGAGGGGCCCGGAGTGAAGGAAATTCACTGGCTCAGAACTCTCAGGAATTGAGGGGTGATCTGCAGGAGAAAGCACAGGATAGCATTATCTTTGAGAAAACTCAAAGTGAAATTACTTCTTGTGGGAATGAAGTGGGAACGGTTAATAATAAGGATGAGGAAGTAACCACTGAGACGGTTAAGGGAAGCATGGTCGCTGATACTTTTCGCTCTGAGCAGGAACAGTGTGTCGAATTAGCGATGGCTTGGAAGCAGGCTAAAGAAGGCAAAAGTAACTACTATGAGGTAGACGGTTATATGTTTCACAGAGACAAAATACTCGGGGAGAGTATTGGGCAACTGGTAATTCCAAAGTGTAGACGCGGTGAGGTACTCAGACTTGCTCATACCTCAGTGTTTAGTTGTCATATGGGTTCTAAAAAGACTCTAGAACGAATCAAGTACTTTCTTCTGGGAAGGTATGCGGACGGATGTCAAAAAATTTTGCGACTCATGTAAAGAGTGTCAACTCACTCAGACTGTTAAAACTAGTGACAGAACGCCAATTACGCCTGTCGTGAGGCCTGAATTACCATTTCAGGTAGTGAATGTAGACCTGATAGGTCCAATTGATCCTCCTAGTGCGAAAGGGCATAAATACATATTATGTCTGGTTGATCAACATACTAGGTGGGGCGAAGCCATACCGTTGACTAGTCTGAATGCTAAGGCAACATGTGAAACTTTGTTAAGTATATTTTCAAGGACAGGTATTCCTAATGTTATCACGTCTGATAACGGGACCAATTTCACGGCCGAACTGACTAAAGAGTTTCAAAAACGAATAGGGAGCAGTCCAAGATTCTCTACCCCTGGATATCCACAATCAAATGGGTTGGTGGAGAGGTTTAATAGAACTTTAAAAAACATGCTGCATAATGTAGTCAGGGAAGAAGGTAGGGGATGGCATTTACAAATTCCTTATGTGCTGTGGGCGTACAGAGAAATACCTCATTCAACTACAGGTGTGTCGCCATTTCAGTTACTCTGTGGTAAACAACCACAAGGTCCTTTGTCTATCCTAAAATCTACTTGGACAGGAAAATTTAATAATGTACAATTAAATAGTACTTCCGTTTCCAAATACCTGGAAAATTTAAAAACAAAAATAGAGAAGGCTGCAGAGCAGGCTAAGCTTGTTTCAGCAGTACAACAGGAAAATGCGGCGTATTATCACAATTTAAGATCGTCTAACCGAGTGTACAAAGTTGGAGATCAGGTGATAGTATTAATACCTGATTCGACTAATAAATTATTCGCCAGATGGCAAGGTCCTGCAACTATCGTTGAGAAATGTAATCCCCATTCTTTTTCAGTTAAAATGTCGGATGGGTCTACCAAGCACATTCATCAAAATAAGTTAAAACATTACATAGCTAGTGCTAACTCTGTAAATGTCATTTTTGAGGAAGAAAAAGAATTTGGGCATGTTGAAACTTTACCAACCGCTACCAAAGAATCTAAATTTATCGAAATTCTTGATAATCTTAAAATTAAACATTTAGACAATTCTCAATTAGAAACTCTTAAAAATTTAATCGTAAAATTTAAACGCATTTTTACTAAACCCGTGCAACCAGCTGCGGTTGGCACTCATAAAATTGAACTATTGCCCAATACGGTACAGAAAAAGCCTCATTGTTATAGTGTTCCTATTGCATACAGAAAGGAAGTTGAACATCAAGTTCAAGAACTTTTAGAGTTAGACTTGATAGAACCTTCGGTATCCGAAATCGCTCATCCAATTGTTTGCGTTGCTAAAAAGGATTCTTCAATGAGAATGTGCATTGATTTTAGAGCATTAAATGCAGTCACCAAAGTTCCAGTCTTTCCCATGAAAGATTTGCAAGAAGTGATATTCACTGCAGGGTCAGGCCATTGGTTAAGTAGCTTAGATCTTTTAAAGGGATATTGGCAAATAAAAATGGATGAGGAAAGTAAACGGTTGATGGCGTTTGCTACTCATAATGCCATGTATCAGTGGAAGACTATGCCTTTCGGTCTGGCGGGAGCATCTGGTACTTTTCAACGTGAAATGAACCGTGCCTTGAAATCTCATTCAGAGTATGTGCAGGCGTACATGGATGATGTAGTCATTTATTCTAGATCTTTTAAAGAGCATCTGTTTCATTTAAAACTTATACTGACAGAATTAGATGAATTAGGATTTTCTGTACGGCTGGATAAATGTACTTTCGCCACCAAACAAATAAAATATTTAGGCCATATTATATGTGGAGGTAGACATGGTCTGGATAAAGACAAAATTCTAGCAATACAGAAATTATTTAGACCTACCACTAAAAAAGAGGTCAGGTCCGTATTAGGATTAATGGGATTTTACCGCACATATATACCAAAATTTGCGGAAATATCCACTCCACTCACAGAATTAACCAAGAAGAATAAGCCAAACAAGGTAGGTTGGGGGGAAGAAGAACAAAATTCGTTTGAGAAACTGAAAGAATTACTCTGTGAGGTAACAAGTCTTGCTACCCCTGATGCCAACTTGCCATTCCAGATACACTGTGATGCGTCTGATCATGGTGTAGGATGCTGTTTAACTCAGCAAGATGCTGACGGGTCTTACAAACCAATAGCTTTTGCCAGCCAAAAATTCAACGCTGCACAAAAGAACTGGGCAAGCATTGAGAAAGAGGCTTGGGCAGGGCTATATAGTCTGAATAAATTCGATAAGTGGATTTATGGTGCTAAGGTGGAGATTATATCTGATCACAATCCTCTTAAATATCTGAACCAAACCACTCCTAAAAGTCCAAAGCTAACCCGTTGGGCTCTAGCTCTACAAAGGTGGAATCATTCCATCACACATAGACCTGGTGTACAGCATCGAGGTGCGGATGCTCTATCACAACTGAAATAATTCATCACTTGTACAAAAAAAAAAGTTATGTCTGTATTTTTGATATTTGTATATGTATGAAACCAGTATACATGTTATATTAGTTTTTATCTTTTTGAATTTATTTGTTTTTGATTTTTATAAGTAGGTTATAGTGTTTTTGTATATTTATATATTATTCATGAATGTAATAAAATCAGCCACTGTGGGTTGATTTTATGCTTAGGTGGGGCGTGTAAGACATGCCAATTTTGGCAAAACTTCTCACCCCTGAGAGTAACCCCGCTTGCCTAACGGAAGTGGGGGGGGAGAAAGAGGGAGAGGGAGAGAACTGGCTGAGAGGCAGCAGAGTAAGGTCGCTCTGCTAGATCGTGATGTTGTTTCTTGTAATATTTTCATAATTTTGTGACGTAATCTGGGCTGTGTCCCTTATGAACCTGTGAATAAAAATTTTGGGACTAAAAAGTAGTGATCACTGTCTCTATCGCTCACACCAAAGAAATCCCACGCGAAAGAAAAGGTTTTTACAGTAAGTATTGATAATTGTTTTTGGAAATGTTCCTGCTCCTCACCTGCTTCAATAAGCCTTTGTCATACTGTTAATGAATATCAGCATACCCATCAACAGCCAATAATTCTTTTACTTGTAAGATCTGCACTTGTTTTGTCGAAATGTAATTCACTATCTTGCATAGGAAATTTGTCTGTCAGAGGTGTCTTAAATTTGCTTTCACACTTGCTCTTTCATTTTGGAGAAATTGTCCCAACCTCATTTTGCTAATTTTTTATCCTGGAAACACTTCTGTAGCAATATCTCTCATAATTATAGAGATATGCTGAATTAGAGTAATAATTTCTTTTTCTAGGAACAATATCCATTTTTTCAAATGCAAGTAACAGTAGAAAGTTCATACAATTGAGTATTTCTAACAGTTCAAACTCAAAACAAAAAATATGTGATGGTACAGAAAAAAAAATACAGATGATCACACTGTCAAATCAATTAAGACTAATCAAGGTGAACCTCCCTTTGTAACAAAATGCAGATGAAATCAGTTTCAAGCAAGAAATCCTTATGCAAATATGAATTTTATAAGAAATGAAACTTGTCCCAAATAATTTCCAAAATACTATTAACTTAATACACTTGGCATGGATTTCAACTGCTGTCAAACTAACAAAGACTAATTCGTGTAACTTACAAATACTGCAAATGTATCAGAATTAAAAAAGTGTGCATAATAATAAACTGCTGCAAAGATTCAGCCCTTTTTAAGTACGCTAGCCAAATAAATAAATGACCATCTTTGTACATGCATGTACAGAGATTTTACAGGAGTGAGGATGTTTAGTATTTTTTAAGAGGCTGCACATCCTGTTAAAATATTTACAAATAATTCAGTCATTAAAAAATGTGGAAATCAAGTATAGAAATCTGATTTTGTGGATGCACATTTCACAATTGAATGTTGCTGTATTTATTCCACATATCCAGAATGAATTTCTATAATTATTAAACTAACAGTTAAGGCAGCCATTTTTTTTATGTTAAAAACCACAAGAAATATTACAATCAAAAATATTAAAATCGTGATTCCTGACAAAAATAATTTAAAAGCTTCTTAGGCTTACACAAAAAAAAATCAATAAATAAACATACCTTCACTTGCTTCTCTTTCCTTCCCAACAAGATGAATATTTTTCAAAAGTATTACACAAGGAGCAAATGTCATACCTGAAAAAAAAAACATATAATACATCTATATGCTGATTAGTAATAAAGAAGCATATAGAAATACATTTTTAAGTGGGAAGTAACCTTTATCAATTTTATTTTTAAATCTTGCTTCAATAACAGCTGATATTTCCCCAACTAATTCATGGCAACTGACCTGAAAAAAACAACACAATAGCATAAAGTAAATGCAATTAATCCCTTTAAATAAGAAAGTAAAAAAATGAAAGAAATTTATAAAAGTTAATGACTTCTCTAGCTTTCTCTAAATTTGAAGAAATATTTTGAAATATAAAAATATTTAAAAATTTAACATTTTTCCAAAAATATTTGTGTATTGAGTTCAATACTGTAATATAAAAAATAAATATAGTAAAATAATAAAATGTAGTAATATAGTAAAAAGTTTTTTGTTTTTTTTTTTCATTTGTTTGTTTGCTTCCGTACAAGGTCTAATCTACGGCTGCCTAATAAACATGAGATTATTTTACAACATTTCTTTATTAATGAAAAATTGACAGCTATGCTATATTTTCTGAAACCTGTAAGAAATGTCACACACTTAATAATGTGGATAGATGAGTACACATGAATTATCCATACATCACAGGAGTTATGAGCTCATGGAAAATAGGCTCCATTATGGTAAGTTTCATGCAACAAGCCCACCCATCATCAAATAATTCAATTCAAAACCAAGAAACAAGGTAACTAAAACTTGGTGTATAAATATCAGATACATTATTTCTTATATGAATTTGTAAATTTATTTCAAAACAACTGTCAAGTTGTCACAAATGTCATTCATGAAAATAAACCTTATTCTGTTTCCTTTAATTTGGGGGAAAAGACTATTCCATTCTTTTTTTCTTTTTTTTTTAAGTGGCAAAAATTATTTATTCATTTCTCATAGCTAAATTACATTTTTAAAAATTTAGAAAGTCACAAGATTTAAATTTATTAAATCACATTTAAAATAAACATTTTTACCTGAAATAAATGAAGATTAAGACTTCTACAAACAGCTTTAATGACTGTCGTTTTACCACAGCATGATGGTCCCGAAAATAAAATATTACCACTTAAATGACATTTTTCATTCCTATAGAAATAAAAAACACATATTTTATTAAAGAATAATAGTTATTTTTTTTAAATATATACATAAAAATATTTTACATTTGCATTTTTATTGTATTTGTTTTCAAAAAGGCATTTACCCTAGTATGATACTAGTACTAGATGCTATTCTGAAATAGATTTCAGAAAATTTAATTATGCAAATTAAAATATTTTTTATAACAAATAACGACTCATTACTACAAAACTAAGCATATTATAAATATTCGTCATTAAAAAGCTGAAATTATTAAGTTAAATTTCTCATTTTTATTACCATTATCAAATTTTAAAAAATGAACATTTACTGAGACTTTCACACAATTTGTATTTAGAAAATTCAACAATAATTATATAAAATCATCAAAATATTCTTAATGATTAAATTTATTTATTTTTACATTCTTATGTATAAATTACAAATAGAGCACTGAAAAAATGTGATTAAAATTTCCATAAATTCTAGTGCTTTAAAATATCTTGTGTCTAGGATTTTTTTAAAATTAATTATATACCTGTATATCGGTGCATGTACATATAAGCATGGTAATTCAAAAATGCAATAAAGGGCTATCCTACTTTAACAAACATTAATCATAATCTCACTTACATGCAGCAAAAGCAAGATTTAGGGCTTCACAAATGACATTTCTATCTTCAGTGGCTGTGTTCTCTTCGGTAAGTCATTCTTAGCTTATCAAATGTTTTATTCTGTTAACTTACAAGTACAAGAAGAAAAGATATTTTATGTGACAGATTATCCACCGATATTTGTAAACTTAATCTTCTCTTTAACCAAATCCATGGTATCATATTGATTTACTTTTATTAATACACATCATAGGATTTTTGTGCAAGAACAAATATTAATGCTTTTTTTTTTTTCCCCTTCTTCTTCTTCTTTTTTTCATGTGATTTTTCTGTTTGAGGAAAAATTTGCTTAATAGTTTAAAATATTTTATAAATCAACTAAAATTAGAACTAGGGGAGGGAAACTGTTTTTATATTTGAAGTCATTACATTCAATATATATATATAATACTAACGTATATGACAATGTGTGTAAATTGCTCTTATAATTTATTATTGAATGCCAACAATCAAATGTTAATAAAGCATCATTCAGATTGCTTCACTGAATGTTTTTACTGTTGCACTTAATTCTAAATAACTTAACTAATAAACACTTTGCTTATATAACAAACAAAACAGCAAAATATTATTAGAATTCTTTGAATGTAGACTTGTTATGTTACCAAACACTCCCTTCAGTCAAAAGAAAGAATATGTCAAAGAAGCTAAGATGATTAGTCAAGCATGAAAGTAGGCTTAACTCTCGCCAGATGAAGAATTGCTAAATAACTTATCACTATATTGCAAATGAAATTAACAACAATCTCAAAAACCTTTCAAACGAAACTAAACTAAAATAATCATTATGACTTGCTTTTAGAAGATATGAATGTTCATTCACTTCCAAAATTATTATCTCACAAAAAAATTCTTTTAACATCATCTAAAAATTCAAAGAATTGCCTTTTTAAAATAATATAAATTTTATTTCCATATAATTTTTGTATTTTTAATAGTTTTTAAAATTTATTTTAGTTTCAATCTGAAACAAATGTTAATGATGAAATTCATACTCATCCATTAAAATATACCAAGTCACTTACTTTGCAAGAGTTAAAATTAAGATTAAAAGCAAGCCTTCCAAGTAGGATTACCAAGTACATTACCTCCAAGTAGGATTTCAATTCCACTTTTATTTAATAGTACAAACATTTCTTAATTTGCAATTCAGTAATTTGTAATAGACTAATTCAATGTCATTCATGTCTTTTAGTCATATCAAATAAGACATTGAGAATTTTTTTAAAAATGCAATCCATATTATTCGTTTAACTGCTTTAAAAATTCAATAATCTGGGTGAACAATTCGCCAAAGGCAGCCAATAGTTAGAAAAAATTCCGGACATAAGAAAAATGTAGCCCTGAGTAATTTTTTTCATTAATATATGACGAATTCATGCAATTTATTTCTAAAAATGCTCAGACAGCTAATGTGCACTATAACTATTAATAAACAAAGGTTTACAAATACCCATTTCTTTTTGTTAAAGAATAAAGATACATTTTTATTTAAGAATTTTCAGATGTTGTCTCAATTCCCCCCCCCCCAGAGTTCTGCTTACAAATGAAAATTAACTTGAATATAGACAAATTTGCATATTACTAAAGGCAAATGAATTCAGTAACAGCAATAACCAATCAATCAAGTTTCTTTTTTTGTTTTTATTGCTTTCAATCTATTAATCAGATAGATAAATTACATTTAACTCATTCAGCATTGAAATATTTCATCATCCTCTCATAACAGAATAAACAATCAACAGTAAGAATGGGGGGGGGAATATTGCAATAATTCAAACAATTTGCCTGTTTCTTACAATGATAGGTGCACTCAAGTCAGGGTCAGTAATAGATTCAAATGTTATACATGATTAATAACATTCAAGAATTTTGACTCAGATAACAAAAGCAAGAAATATTATATATTCATTAATAACTTACTGAAGTTTCAAGAAAGGTAGAATCAGATCTTGGAGGAGTGTAATGTAATGGGAAAGACCTTCAGGAATGGATTCCCAGACAGGATGAATAGGAAATGATGAATAATATGCTTCCATGGTAAGTGGGACATAACTTTGCTTGATTCCTAACTAAGAAATATTCAAACATGATTTCATTGCTAAGTTTAATAATGAAAAAAAAAAATGACATTTTTAAAACTTAATGCTGCAAAAGCTGTTGAATTAGATAAATACAGAGTCTATTAATAATGCACTACAATAATAAACATGTAAAAAACTTGCAGTAAAATAAAAATGTTACATTTAATAATATTTTGATTTATTATTAAAAGGCAATAAGAATCTGAAAGATTGAAATCATGAAATATATTTTCAATCGAGTTAAACAGATTTTATAGTGAATATAAATAGCCATACCAAGCATTAAGAAAAATAATGCTAGCAATAAGATTTCAGACATTAAATAAAAGCAAGATCATATATTTTTAATATGTATATTCATTTATGCATTTTAAAAGTTAAAATAATGCAACTTTAAATAAATATCAAACTACCTTAAAATTAATTATTATATTTACATCAAATTGGACATCATATTACTTTTGCTATGAATTATATTTTAATTAGCAAATATGATTTGTTGACAACAGCTCATTAGTATACCAAAATTTATTATTTTGAAACTTCTTACCACAGTTTTTAAAAAATACATTAAATTATTTAGAATTATTTTATTAGATTAAATTATTCTATTATTTAATTATCATTAAATTATTTAGATTTATTTATTTCATGAGAGTGATATTAATCTTTTGCTCCTTTCTTATTCATTTAACTAATATTTAAAGAAACAAATATAATAACAGAGACTGAGAACATATAACAATAATTTTCTTTTATTAATGTAATATCTTCTACAATTATATTAAATATTAGTACAAATCTGTAACTAGAGGAATAAACAAACAAGAATAATTTACCTGATATAAACGAGTAGTCTTTTTACTCATCACATAACCATGGGGGGAAGGTTCTCCTTCTATGTTTGAAATACGAAAATATACAACAGGCCATCTGTAAAAAATATATTCATTCAGTTTTAATTGAAAAATTTACACAAACTTAGAACATCTTTCAATAATAATAAAAAATTCTATGCATTAAAAATTAACTACACAGCAAATAAATTTAATGATGCACATACATAACTAAAATGAAGCAAATTCAGGGAAATATGAGAAAAATAAATTTCCTTCATTCTCTGACTGACAATGTTAAAAAGTAAATAAAACTTCCCATATATGAATTAAAAAGTTAGTATAACATACAGGGGAAAATGATGAGATTCTGCATTTATCACTGAAACATATAATTTGAAATGCTTTAAGAATAGAATGGCAAAGATGTAAACCCAACTTCAAGCCTTTGTTATTTTAACATTAATACATACTATTTATTTATACTTTCTGAAGTAGGAAAATTTTACTTTCCAAGAAACAAGCTTTCTATATTTTGTTGATTTTTTAACCCTTTCTACAGATATTTTTGCTTCCTTCCTGTTATAAAATATTAGCACATTTGCATCAGTTTGAAACTGCTAATAATGTGATAAAATTTGTCTTAATTAAAATTATTGATTTATAGAAGTGTGATAAAAACATTTTTATTTCATTATGTATAAACTTGACACCAGCATATGTATAAGCATTATGTATAAACTTGACATAGGTTCAACAAAAATGTTGAACTTTATAAATAAGTAGCCGCCTTTGACAACCAGCCGGTTAGCCAATCTTAATGCTCGTTAAAATTTTGATATTTAAATATTTTATGTAATTCCCACTTTAATAGCTTCTTCATTAAAATATTTTAAAACTTCAAATTTCAATTCACTCATAATATTATAAAGGCCTTCAGTCATAATGTATTCTGTATCTCTCTAATTTTCTGTTAGCTCCCGTAGAATTTATGCTTTAAATTAAAGTGGAAATGATTAATCTGCAATTAATATAATAATATTTTTTTACTGAAATAAAGCATTTTTTTTTTTTTGTAATATGATTACTGAAAATAGAGTCACTGAGCATTTAAACCTTATGAGCACTAAAGAATATCTTTCTTAATTTATGTAATATCTCAAGAATTTGTCAACAAAATTTTTTCAGATTCATCTTGAGCAGGTATATTAATTAACAATGTTTAATTTTAAATGCATCAAACACTAAGAAAATAAACAGAATCTTTTAAAATAATCGGCCCAAAACAGGTTAAAAAAATTACTTAAAAAACGATGAACTTAAACTAACATAAATACAATTTAATTACAAAAGCATAGAACTAACCTAAAAATAATTTCAATCAATTCCGCTTCCGTTGAAAATAGATATAAACAAGCAGAACAAAATGTGCATGCGTGAATTTTCAAAGCCAGTTACGGTAACGCAAATGCGTGAATTTTTCTACGCCTGTTGGGGTAACGCTATGCAGATTAGAAATTTTTAATTTCCTTTATTCTGTTTTATTTTAATTGAAAAGTACTTTCAGAATGAATCTGAAAGATCAATTAATTAACAACGTTTAATCTTAAATGCATCAAACATTAAGAAAATAAACAGAATCGTTTGAAATAATCCGCCGAAAAATGTTAACCCTAGCCTCGTTACTGTTGGGAAAAAAGAAAAAAAAACTGAAGCCTTACTTCATTTGGCAGTGGGGAAAATGAAAAAAAATTTTTGGCGGTAAAGTTAGTTTTTAATTAACAATTAAAATTCTAATTAAAAATTCAAAAAAAAATGAACCCCAGGTGTACATTCCCGACCTACAAGGGTATACATGTACCAAATTTGGTAGCTGTAGGTCAAACGCTCTGGCCTGTAGAGCGCTAACACACACATTGAGCTTTATATAAGTATAGATGAATTATGCCAAAAACAGAGAGAAATAAAATAACTTTGATTAACAGGATGATAAAATGAATAAATTTATATAAAAAGTGCTTGAGTTATTAAATATACTATAGAATTATTACATTAAAAAAATTAATCATCCATACAAACAATAAAATTTGATTTTGAAAATATTGAAATCCATGTGAAAGATATGAAATGTGTCAATGTTCATAATCTCACTATGTGTGTGAGAAATGTTCCCAAGTTTATTCTCAATTCTCAAATGATAGTTAATAAATTATATCAGAGAAAAATCCATAAATCCATTAAAACTTTTAATTCCTTTTCAGACATTTACACTTACATTATATCAAAAATTAATTTCTAAAAACAAAAAATGTCAGTTAAGAAGTTATTATAAGACTATATTAATTTACCTATAACGTAGAAGAGATTCAAATTTTACTAATTTCCAGTCTTAAATTATATGATTGATACTACATTAATATTGAAAAAAACCATTAAATCCAAGTTCAATAAAAGTTTTAATATTTATTTCATTTATTAATTCTTAATTTTTAAAATTAAGTCACATTTGCATTAAACATTTAACTTTCATTTTGTTTACTACCAAATAAGATTACACCTTCTGTTTTAAAAATATTTTTATTTTGATTTAGTTAAGAAAGAAGGTAACAACTACATTTTCTGCTGTAAATATTTATGGATTCCAATAATTTTTTCATTAAATTACAACCATTATCTATGACCTGAACCTAAAATTTTCAAGAAGTCACAATTTGAAGCACATACAGAGTACAGGAAAATCAGATGCACGATTAAGGAAATATTATTAATTGTATCTTTTTTTAATCAATCATTTGCATAATTTACAAAACTAAATTTTTTTTTACATGATGGCAAGTACTTGCCACATGTACAAGTAATTTCAATAATTATATTTAGAACTAATACGAATAATTTCCCAATATCTAAAACAAATTTTTAAAAACATTTTTCGAGAGAAAAAAATGGATAAAGATCTTTTCATGCATCAAGTCACCAGAATATCCACTCTTATTGAAGAAAAAAATTCATGAAAACTTTTAAAGAATAAGGATCATGAACATATTTCAAATAAAAATGCAAAAAAATAGTAAAGTAAACCAATGGAAGTGGTTTTTCCAAAACTTTATCATCTTACTCTTAAAAGTGTTATCCCGGAGAATGCCTTGCGTGGCATTGGCATATAATAGTTACAAAATATAAACATCTGGTGAGAATTTAGCATTCTTACAGAATCCATCGTGTGACTCTTGGTAATTAATCTCTGACACCCGGTTAAAAAGCATTAAAAAAAAAAACGAATCTGGGTTTTAAATGCATTTTTTCAATCCAACTGAAACAAAAATTTTACACAAACTACATCTCTGGTAAACACAAAATTCCATACCAAAACTGATATATTTAAGGCATTGGATTTTTGAATTATTGCATTAATATGTTTCAAAGTACAGACCAAAAGATAGTCAACACATTGTTAGATTTGACTCAAAATTTGATAGGTGTCTACATTTTAGATGTTAAATCTGTGCACCAAATTTCATCTATTTAGATCTCTTTGTTTTTAGTTATGTTAATTTACAGCCAGACAAATAAGACTTCCTCTGAATTGATTTTAATCAAAATTTGATAGAAATCAACAAAATTGGTGTAAAAATGGTATACCAAATTTCAGTTGTTTAGCTCAAATAGTTTTTGAGTTATCTTTGTCACAGACAGACATTTCCATAGATAGATACATTGTTTTTACAATTCAGGTAGGTCTAAAAAAATTGAAATTCATCAAAATCTCATGTTTAATTTTTTTTTTTTTTTTTTTGACAATTAAATACTTTTTCTACACTTTGTGTAGGAGAAAGAAAAATGCAAATTATAAATTTAATCAAATACTTTCACTATTAATATTCAAATGCATCATTCTTTTCTTGTTTACAACTTCTGATGAAGAGCACTAAAATATTTATTATGCTTATCTTAGCCAATATCTATAATTCAAAGGGGTTTTTGAGACCATAATGCATGCTCCGATAATGTTAAGCACTGCACAGCTATTACTAAATGTTAATTTTTCACATGCTACTACTGAATGTTCACTTTCAAAATCTAGTTCATCTGAAATATATCTCTTTTTTTCATCATTTTCCTCATATTGAAATATTAATCTATCCTTATCTATGCTTCCAACCTATTTAGCAACAACCTATTTTTGTGCATGGGATAGTATAAGAATCTTAACTATTTCCACAATATTTAATAAGACATTTTATCAACATATTTAGAAGGTCAAAGTTTTCAAATTTGATTTCTAAATATATCAAACTCCTAAAATTCTAATAAATTGAAATTGCATTCAAAAAGTTATTATGATTCTATTTTAATAAAATGTATAAAAAATCTAGACATTTTTTATTATAAATGTAGACTACTACTACATTTATAATAAAATGTAGTAGTAGTATTCTGCAGTCATCTGTAGATCAAAAACAGAAAAAAGAGGATGTCTTACTTATTATAATGAGATTGGGCTTGTTTAGTCATTTTCTTCAGATTTGAATAACTCATATTGCTAGGAAATATATAGTTTAGAGTGAAATTAGTCGAAATTTTGTGAATGAAGGTACCTACAGTCTCAACATTCCTGTTTCAAATTTCTTAGGCTCGGAAAAAAATTGTTCCTGCTCTCAATAAATCTTGTACCAACTTTGCTGATATCACATATGATCCTTGCATTCCAGGCATTTGCAAGATTACAGTTATTAAGCCTTGAAAAACACCTACATTATGACACAGACAGCTTGGGACCATCTTCTTTTTTATATCTGTCCAAAAAATGGCAAAAATAAACAATCTCTCAGATGGGGTAATTTTGGTCAGTGAAAGAAAATCCTCAGTTTGATACATAGGATCAAAATTTTGCTGCAGTTCGCAATAGAGTAATATGATTTTGATATTAGTATGGAAATTTGCCCTCTTCAACATGGTTTACATATGATACCAAATTAACTCACATTTTGACTTGTTCAACAGCAGTTGCTTTCCCTAGCTATCCGATTTCTACAAAAATTTTGGAAAATTTCCCATTTTCTTAAGCAGAATTTTTGTGTCAATAACACATATTATATAAAAAGATATCAATATCTCATGTGAGAAGTATTTTGTTATATCTAAATGAATTGCTGATAGTATGCAGGATAACCATACTTATTAGCAATGCTGAATAGTGAATTACAATAAGCATTTTCAATAAGTAAAAAAACTTCCACTTTGTATTGGAACATACATTAAGATTAAGCTTTTCTAAAATCCAATTTTCCATAAAATCAAGAAATACAAAATATTTGTGGCTGCAGAATGGGCCAATCTGGCTCAACCACCATATAATTCTATATATATCAAAACTGATTGTGCAAATCCATTTTCTTCATTTACAAAAATTTATTGAATTCTTTGCCAAAATATTAGATTATACATATTAAAATCAGCCAGACAATTGAATAAAACATCCACAATGTATGCAACAATGTTAATTGAAATTAAGTAAAAGCATTTTTCATATAATTTTTTGGCAATCCTGCTACCCGAGAATCTTTCTCAAAGCAAGTTTCAAATTTCCTTACATGGACTATTTAAATAATTTTCCATATACATGAATTCTGCATCCAAGCTCTGTAAATATACAATTAATAGCACAATAGCATTATTTTCAGCTGCTAATCTGATGAAGATCCCTTGGTAGTGTGGTGATAATCCTACTTATTCCCCTTCCCTCAAAATTACACTGAAATGTGATTTGGCTGAATTTATATCCATGTTCCAACTTGTAGAATTCTTAATGAAAAATCACAAACTGTTTTCTCCTTCTCTCCCAAAAAATAAAAGATGTGCATTTTACCTGTTTTTCAGATTTGACAAAAAAAAATCAATCTTTCTTCTGTGGCCCCAAGTACAATGAAATAAAAATTGAAGAAATTATCAAGCATTTTTAAAGGATGTGGGTGCCCTGATCAATTTTAATTAGCAACAAAAAAAGCATTAAAACACTTTTTTTTTTCTGCAATTCAAACAGAAAAGTAATGTGCAATTAGCTGTTACAGGTTGTAAATTATTAAAAGTTTTTTTTATAAAAAATTCGAGCATTATTATTAAGTGTAAAATATTCAAGACCACAGAATATTATATTAAATTTTTTTTAAAAAAATAACATAAATTTACTTCAATTTGTCATGATCATCATCCGACATCCTTGTATGAAAGTCAAACTGATCTAGAAACACAAAGAGGAAAAAGTAAGATTTAATTTCCTTTTCATAATTATAATAGCAAATACTAGTTTTCTAAAATATAAATTTTCAGAAGTTATAGAATTTCAAGCATTTACAGTACTGTGCAATTTAATTGGGACAAACACAAAAAGTTTCACCTTTGTTGTTTAATTAGTATAGGTTCACTTACATGCATGCTATCAATTATTATTTATTATTTACAATCTAGTAGCAAATATGTCCTCCTGTAGCTTTAATTAGATCCTGTACATGTTTTAACATGTATTCCACTAATTTATAATATACGTTTTTGATGTCATTAAAATGAAACCAAACATTTATGATATTCTCAATCATATTTCTTTTATTTTAACAGTCCATTTTACTCGCACATTTCTTCACAATGCTCCAGAAATTTTTGATGAGATTTACATCTAGAGAATTACCAGGCCAATCCAAAACTGTTAATACCTTTTCTTGAAAACAACTCTTTACCACCTCAGAATGATGGTTTGGATCAAGATCCTGTTGAAAGACACCAATACCACCAGCAAACATTTACATAAGATGCACATTTTTTTCTTCTAGCATTGAAATGTATTTTTTACAGTTTATTATTCCTTTAACTGGTACTAAGCTACTATATCCTACGGTTGTAAAATGATCTCAAAATATCTGCTTCTGAGGGTACTTAACTTTTTGATTAAGATGTTCTCTGATGGATTTTCCAGCACTTCATCTGACAAATGTTGATGGAATCCCTTGCACAAAAGAATGTTTTGTCTCTGAATACAAGCTTATTCCAGTCTTGTGCAGTCCAGGATTGACATTTCCTGGCCAATACAAATGTTTTCTCTTTATTGCAGGTGTTAACAACTGTTTTTTTTTTTTTTTTCCTTTCTTTCTTTTTTCTTTTTTACTGGTTTCCTACCCATCCCCCTGCTTCAATAAGCCTTCATCATATTGTTGATGAATCAATGCTCACACCAGTAGCTAATAATTCTCTCTGAAAATCTGTACTTGTTTTGTAAAGATGCATTTTATTATTTTTTTTACAAGAAATTTGTCTGTTTGAGATGTTGTATTGTGTTTCATCCATATTTACTCTTTCGTTTTGGAGAAACTGTCCCAAACTTAATTTGCTGATTAATAATCCTTGAAACACTCAATTTTCCAACTCCAGTTGCAGTAGCAATATCCTTCACTGTTATTGAAGTTTGCTGATTGAGGATACCAATTCTAGTCCTTTTCCTGGGAGTGATATATACATTTTTTTTAATATGTATTAGAACTAGACAATTCACACAACACCCTCCTGCAGCAACTGAAACACAAACTGATGGTAAAATGCTCTACATGTGAACATCACATGGTCAAACCAGTTTAGACTAGTTAAGAACAACCATTTTTTGTAAGAAAATGCAGTTGAAACCGGTTTGAGGCCGAAAATTCCTTAGAACTGAAGAAATTTATAAAAAACCATATTTTGTACAAAAAATGCAGTTGAAACCGGTTTGAGGTAGAAAATTCCAGAGAATTGAAGAAATTTATAAAAAATGAAGTGTGTCCCAATTAATTTGCACAGTACTGTACAAACAGTATAACTTAATAAAGTACTTGAGAGATTTCACAAATATTGCACAATAATTCTCATATAAATAAACATATTCGAACTGAGTCTATGTATGGCATTTTATTAGAAATTAAAACAAATAGTTATAATCCAAATAAAGAATACAAGATGATGGCATAATTAATTTAAAATTACATTACTAACTATAAAGTCATTTAAAATAGCTTTTAAAATTTTAGCTAACAATTAATAGACAAACAGTTTTAGAACATATGCATGACAGTAATTTGACAATGGTTTCTTAAGGGGGGGGGGATTAAAAATCTCCTTATATACTTTGCAAAATTTCCATTTAAAATCTATATAATAGGCATATTAGAAACTGGAAAAGTAAATTTGAATTTGAAGTGAGTAGTGAAAAGAAAATACAACCAATATAATAATAAAAATAATAATGAAAATAATATAAGCTATGCTGTAAAACTGAATAGAAAATAATTTGAATAAATTAACAAGACCTTTGGAATCAATACTAAGAATATCTCCTTTACATACAACTCTGCAAAGAGAAAAAGAGGAAAAAAATTAAAAATACATCATATGACCATTTTTAAAACAAAATTAATGAAGAATGTATAAAATTATATCATACTCCAAGAAAGAAATACAATGCAACAAAAATTAATCATTTAATGATCAAATTCTATAAAATTTGAAAAATGCATCCAATATCTCTCTATATAAGCTGATTTAATTCAATACATTTTGTTCATTTATATTTCAATTTTAATCAAATTACATAACAGCATCTTATAAAGAAAATTCATTTTTAGCTACAAGTAGAAAGCAGGAGAATTAGAAATATGAATAAGGGATATTATAAACTACCTACCTTTAGTAACTTGTGTATCAGGAATATTGATTGTATTCAATTATAATTA
Organism: Argiope bruennichi; assembly: GCF_947563725.1. Classification (NCBI taxonomy): domain Eukaryota; kingdom Metazoa; phylum Arthropoda; class Arachnida; order Araneae; family Araneidae; genus Argiope; species Argiope bruennichi. Next base: position 2,851,700 of record NC_079155.1, read on the forward strand.
AATTTTTGATCAACAGATATTACTTTTTTTTTTCAAAAATATATTTCTAAGCTCCAATTTCAGATAAAAATTTAGCAACTTACTACTATGCTTATCTTGCAGTACATGAATCTACCCTAACAAAGTCATGTCAAATCTCACAAAACCAAATAAGATGCAAATCTTACCATAAGCAAAAGGGAAATTATATTTTTCAAGTTACAATCACATGAGAAATGTAACTATCTCTGTATAGCATATAATTTCACACTAATTATGCAATGTTATAATCAATGGCTACAGCACACCTTACATTACCACAACACATTAAAACTTATTTTGTAACATTTATCTACTTTTTTTTTCTAATAATGCATGATTTTGACAATATATTAAATTATTTCATTCTATTATTGTGTTCTATAATCATATTTAAGATGAGAGAACCTTTTATCATTTCTCAAAGTTCATAACATATCAAAATTTAAACCATGAGCTGCCAGCTTCTAATATAGAATAATTGTGTTGGCACTCAACATGCTTCATGAAGTATGTATGCCCCTTTAGAAATTCATGCATTTAACAAATTAGTAAAATTCTAAATCTGTGTCAAATTTTAAGCCAAATATGTTGAACTATGGATTATTTATCATCTATTTATTCGTTCAAATGCAAATATGGTAACATAATTTCAATAAATTAGATGAGTGAATTTCAATACATAATCCTTATTCTAGAATTATAGGTATATCTTTAAATTTTACCATATCCATCAGCTGTGCAAATTTTCCATTTGTATGTGAACACAACTTTGAAATAAGATTAAACATGATAAATTAATTTTGATATATGATCTTAACATTAAAACTATAAATTTAATCAACTGAATGATGGAGAAGAAATCCAAAATGCATGCTTGATTTTCTTTACTACATAAGGTTAAACAGGAAACAGATTTTATAAAAATTTGTAAAAATTAAAGGAAAAATACTTATATTGGTTTGAACAGATAATGTATTTTAACTCTCAAAAAATATCCTTTAAAGCACTGCAGGATTTTGAGTTGACAAGCTACCACTAGTTATAAGTTTAACTCTTATCATTTTATATAAAATAACAAAGTATTTAACACTAAAATGATGCTAAAAAATTTATGCATTTTATGTAAACATGTTCAACAGGATTCAAAAATATGAATAAAAAAAATAGAAAATATAATTATTCAATATTTAGAATAAACTTATAATTTGTTTCAGAATATAATATCTCAATGGGATTGGTTTGTAGAGTTGACAAAAATTTGAATGAAACAAAATTAGAAAGTAAAAATTCAATATTCCCAAATAATTTCTATATGTCTATATTGCTGCTCTATAGAATAAACAGTTGGATTTGGAGATATGAATTTCAGCCCAAACATACAGGAATATGCACCTTGTAGCCATATTTTTAAAATTTTCAACTATTTAAAAATTAAATAAAATGTAAGAGATTTTCATTTAAATTTTACTCAATCATTAAATCAATTTCCTCAAATTTTACTTTACTAAAAATCATGCTTAATACCAATTAATTTCTACGCAATTTTTTCTCTAATTTCAATAATATTTTTTCTTTCAATTTTTTTATATATTTGCAATGTTTTTTTTTTTTATTCTTGTAACAAATTTCTTATCATTTTTCTTCCTAGTACAAATTTTTATCCTAAGTTTTTTCTTTCATTAATGATAACCAAGATATAATAACTTGATTTAATTTTTGCATATTAAGTGCTATCTGTTTGCCACAAAGACTCTTAATAAAATATGTATTTATTGCAGTTTCTATAGAAACAAGTAATCATTGAAGTCCATTTTAGGTAAATTGTTTATTCAGTTTTTTTATATTGGCATGTTTAATGCCAAATTGGTTATATATTTAACAACAAATTGACTTTTTACATTTAATTTTTATTAGAATATCTACAATTTTGAAAATTTCAGATATCATATCGTATATATGTAAAAAACAACTGGTGTCAAATGAAAAATTAATTTTGAATGTCTAATAAACTGCACAATAAAGTGGAAAAAATGATTTTAAGAAATAAAGTAATATTAGATTCAGTTCATGGCAAAATATCAATAGTTTTCATTTTGTTTGTATTAAATTCATACAAATAACTAACACCAAATTCTCCAGTGCAAACACAGAGCAACTCATCTAATTGAATAATAAAATGATAGTATAAATGATTATAATTTCTATAAAACCTTGTTTATAATATAATATCAATTAAAATGTTCATTATTAAATATGCTTGAAACTTTTTAAATTCTTTCAAAAAGTACATAGGACTTTAGAGTATCTCTATTCTTAAATTAAAAGAGCATTTTAAAATATGTCAGGATATCAGTGACAAAAAAAAAAATGAAATACCATTAATTTTAATCAGAAATTTAAAAAAATTTTTAAAGAAATAAATTAATCAAATATAAGGACATACAATGCAAGAGCATAAATGATCAATGACTCTTACCATTTAAATTTCTTTTAAATTTGTTCATTTTTTTTTCTGATTAAAATTAATAATATTTCTTTCTTTCTTTTTTTTTTTTTTTTTTTTTTTTTTTGCTGCTGAAATCTTGACATTTTTTTTAAATGCCCATTTAATTTAAGAATAGAGATACTCCAAAGTCCTATTTACTTCATTGAAAGAATTTAGAAAGGTTCAAACTGGCAGCAAGAATAAAAAAATAAACCTCAAACTGCAAATAGATAGATTCCTCTATTCAAAATGGATATTCCTGACCAGAATTGGTAAGGAATAGAAATTCTTTTCCCTTCTGTTCCTATAGCAAACATCAAAATCATTGACATTTGTCGGCAAGAGTTCTCATGATGGACAGACAGTCCAGAGAATATGATGTATTGTGAATAGAATCAATGCATTTTCTAATTATTATTATAAATAAAGCAAAAAAAAATAATAATAATAAATTTTAAAATGCACACCAAGCTAAACATAAAAAATTTAATTAAAGGATTTTGCAAATATATATATATATATATATATATATATATATATATATATATATATATATATATATATATATATATTACAGTAAGAAAATGGGTGATTTGTATAAAAATATGAACACAATCTTTTTTTCATAGTTTTAATATTAAAATTAAAATATTTCATGAAATAAAAATGGTTTGAATTTCAAAACAATGAAAAGCATTAAAGCATTATTGTAAATAAGGCAAAAAAATAAATTTTAAAATGTGCTAAAATTAGAGGGTGATTGCATCATATATGGTATAGTTTTTTTAAAAAATACTTTTTTAAATTCAAAATTAAGAAAAAATTATTTTTATGATAATAGGTCTAAACACATTGAGTGTAAAATATCAGAATTTTAATTAATTTAATAAAAATTTTACAAATTCTTCCAAAGTATGCATTTTCATCCTCCATTGATTGTGTGTGATACATACATTCACTTTTATTATTAGTAGAAATATATCCCATTGTAACAATACCCATTATGGATTGGTTGGATTTATTTTTTCTGGTAACCAAGTACAACCACCACCACATTACAGTTTAATGACATTAAATGAAGTATTTTCAAAATAAGATATTTGATTTACAGAAGAAAAAGGAAATAATACTTATGACAATGAAAACAAATAATAAAAATTGAAAAAAAAAAATTAATATTCACATAAAAAAGAAGGAAAAAATGTTAAGTTATTAATCTGTAAAATTATTTTAAACACTAAGCATAGATTTTCAATTCCTAATGTTAATAGGAAATTTTTATCTTTTCCTAAGATACAACAACAGTGGAAAAATTTGCTGGAAAAAACACTGCTGGAAAAAAAATTTAGGTATTAAGTAAACTGAAAATATAACAAAATATGATGCTATTTTAAAGTCTTACAAATGTATGTAGATAATTCTCTATAGAATAACAAAGATACCTTGGGTTATTAAAATATTCTGACAGCAGAGCTTGAGAATTAATTCTTCCATCATAATTAGGAGATTGGATGAGAGTAGCATGAACCTCTGCAGCAACTGGTGGTGATGAACCAACATCTAATGGCTAAAAAAAAATTGCCTGGTGCATAAAATTTTAATTATAATTTTAAAAAAATATTCTACCATCAATAATAGTAAAATAAAATTAATTTTCTGCTATATAACTAAGAAAGTAAAATATTTATAAAGAAAAATAATGGGAAATTTTAATCAACTTTTTTTTTTAAATATAAAATCTTATAAGTTAGCTCTGAGCATGTATTTATAAAAATATGTAATTTGCTTTCTTTTAAATAAAAATTGGTTATTTCTTTCAAAAAAAAATTTATGCTTCCCCATAAACTTGGCAGCATTTACTATCATGTATAAATGTTGGCACATGTCATTTTTCAATTACACATCAGATATCTTATTCTAAAATTGTACATTTTGTAATAGATTGAAATTTTTAATGATTCAAAATACAAGTCTGGTGCATTAAATGCATTATGCTTATTTTATTTTTATTTTATTTATTTTTTATTTATATGCTTATTTTATTTTTAAAATCATTAAAAATTCAAATCAAGATACTGCTATTTAAAAATCAATTTTATTGTTGTATTTAATTACATAAAGTTATTAAAATCCTCATCAGTATTAATATTTTGTTGTAAAAGATTCTTATATTTTCAAAGAATTTAATAACTTGACAGCAGAGGGGGAAAATAAAAAGCAAATTTCCTCATAGCCAATTAAGTAAAAAGTACCCAACAAATATACAGAATAAATATACAAAAATATTGATCAAACACAAAATATTGAAATCGTTTACATAGAATGCAATATGATTTTAAAAATTGGAAAAATCAAGGAAAGGAAGTAACAATTTAATGCTATTAAAAATAATAGCATATTAAAAGAATTTGATATTTACATACAATGAAACAATTTCTCTTTATTTATTATCTGGAATTTAACAAAGACAAACTTTATATATTAAGTGGTGGAGGGATATATTATCTTTCTTTTTTTTTAATTGTAATTCCCACAAATTGAAGGACTTGTATGAAATAAAATATAAAACACTTTCTATATCAGTTTTCGACAATTCATGTATTTAGGCATCAATTCCTGCAACTTCTGCAGCCATTAGTTTCTTGGAGTTAATCCTTAACAAATAAGATACAACATTTTTGTGTGGCTTAATGTGCATTTTATAGTTATTTCACTTTCAGTGAACATATGTGAAAATATTTCACATATAACATTGAATGCATTAAAAGACAAATCTTACACAACAAGTTTTAATGTCTATAAAAATTCAGCTTTGAATTATTGTTCTTAACTAAAAAGTTTGAAATAAGTTTATTTTCGGACATTAAAGTTAACGTTTTCAGACTTGACATATCACCTTCTCCTTAATTCCTTTAGATACAAAGTCTAATATTAATTATGAATTTTTTTGAACTGACACGCAATTTTGTTTCATTTTTTTTTTTTTTAGCATAACTGATAATTGCCTATTTTCCCATATTACTTAGTTTTATTATTTTCATATAAAGCAAGGAGCATGCAATGAATAGATTTTGCGAGGCTTCTCAAACTCTATCAGTAAAATCAGGTTCCATTTTTTTTATCCATCAAATTTGTATTAAATACAGATTTTGAAAGCTAACTGTTTTTAAAAAAATTCCCTGATCAATTCGGAAAAAGCTCACAATTTCTCAAATAATAAACAAATCATTTAATAAGTTTAAATATGGTAGACTTACGCTGTTTCCGTAGATTGAATATTGCTATACCCACCAGAAATGTATTCTATTCTTTAGTGCAGCAACAGAAGTCTCGCACATATTCAATAGTTGCAATTCGGGAATTTCATGGAAAAAAAAAAACTGTCTCGCAACTTGAAACTGCATATACAGAAAAAAAGGGGAGAGAGAGTAGAAAAGGTTTTCAGGGTAGCAGTACACAATCATGAATGGTATTGTTTCATTTTTTAAAGTGATGACCATGATCTTTTATTCTTCCAATTTATTTTTTAAATGGGAAAATTGAAAATATAAAATTCCCTGTATTGTCCTGGTTTTAAAGAAAATTTTCAAATTTCCCTTTATTTTCCCTGTTTTTTAAAATTCCCTGTGTTTTCCTGGCTTTCCAGGTTATCCCAATGGTGTGGCAACTCTAAATCAATATTTCTTCCAGACTACAAAATATGACCTAAGGTTAGGGGACAGCCCTTATATCCACTCCTGCATAAAAATTATTACTTTTTATGAGTGCATTCTATAAGAAAAATGCTTTTTTTATTAAGTTTTTTCTTTTAGCATATGATTTTCAGTTATAAATGTTGAAATTAAATATCGCTCTTCTCTTATATGCAAGATGCCAAATATAGGAATTTACACTATGAAATAAGTGATTTTCATCAAATGCAAGAATTTGATGAATAGGGTTACTATACTAGGTATATATTTTCAAAGCTATTCAGTTAACAAAAATTGAAGTCACAAACAAAAAAAAACTGCCAAATCTTTGCAATAATTCATAAAATTATAGTAATAACTGTAATCAACAAATCTTAGACATGAAGGCTCACTCAAACGGAATAATTTTTAGAGCTTTGCAACAGCTGCAGCTCTGGTAATGAAATGGCACATAAAATGCACAGAGAAAAATTTACCTCTATTTGCAGTCTCAGGTGAGGTTGTATAAGAAGAGATGGTTGTTTGTTCAAATTAAACCAGAGATGAGGCGAGATATACACAATTTTTTCATTTGGAAAATAATGTGAAGATGCCTTTTCATCCATGAAGCAACAAACTTGTGCAAATCTAATTAAATTTGGTGTATTTTCATTAGAAATCTTTTCCCGTTGCTGGTTTATAAATGGATCGGCAGGGCTTCTGGCTTTGGTTTTGATGGGTTCCAATATATTAATTTTAACCCAAGAACCATCAATCAAATGTAACTTTTTGGCCATACCACAAGATACAAAAACAGTATTGAGGGGATCCATATTCTTGTTCACTTTTACTATTTCCTTTTGAAAATGGATATTTAGTTTTGAAATAACTCGTATCTCAAATGAGCAAAGAAACTTTAAAGCATTTAAAGGTGCATAGGAAGGTGTTACAGTTGTAGTAGGAAGTCGAATGCCTAGAAAATTGCTACTGGTATAATTTATAAGACTCAATGCATATGTTCCTAAAGATATGGGATCAGTAGTATCAATCAAGGATTTTCCATCTTCCTCATTAATAATTGAAGACTCTCGTAAGTCAGCAACTACCAAACTACTATTTAAAGTGATAAGACCCTGGCGAAAAGGCTGGCAATCTAATATAACATAATCCTTGTAAGAGAATATTTTACTTGAATGCTTAGAAGGATCTACAAGCAATACATCATCTTGCCGACACAGAAATCGCTTGTTACAACATGCCACAACCAAGTCATTATGGCGCTTTAGATCTCTGAAATCTTTAAACCATGCATAACTTCCTGTAGTTTTAGCACCAAGTACAATTTTTTCCAATGGATGACAAAGGACAGATTTGAAATAACATACTTCACCATAGCTAAAGTTATAATGATTTATGAATTCTTCAGAAACATACACAAATATTTCATCTTCATTCAAAATTGCAGGTGTTTCCACAATCTGAATTTGAACAAAAAAGCATTCAAAAGGGTCATAAAGCACAGGATAACCCTTCATTAAAGCTCCAATGAATCCATTTTCATCCAATTGTGAGTTTTCTTGCGCTACTACAGAAATAAGTGCTTTATTCACACCCATATGTAAAGGGTGACTTATCTGTATATCAGATGGCACTTTTGATATTATGGCTTTGAATATTCTTTGCAACATGACTGAAATAAAAAAAGTTCCATTAATAATAATTATATATATAGACACACACATAAATTATAATTTGATCAGTCTTGGGTGAACATTTTCAGTTGAAATCTACTTTCCGGCTTACCCTCACAACAAAGATTGCACTATGGACTCCATACCTAATATAGCAATTCACACAAACTAACAAAAAGCTTTGTTTCCATTAGTGAATAATTTCCATTTTGGAAAAGGCTGGATCCAAGGAAATTGTATTCAAAAGTAGATTTCAACAAAATTTCTTAGTTCAAGTAATAAAGAAATTATGTGAAAGAATAGAATGTGAAACTATTTGAAAGATTTCTGAGATTAAAAATAGAACTTATTTGATGAAGTAATAATGTAAAATTTAAAAAAAAAATCATAAAAATTAGCTATTAACAATAATACATTTTGCTATGTTTCAGTAAAATAAACTGAAACAGTTTAAAACAACAGAAGAAAAAATGTTTTAATTATAAAAGTTTAACATTTTACAATATAAATATCAATCACCTCATTTAAATACTCTATGCCATGATTTTTAAGATCAACAAAATATCAGATTTCTTACTCAATGAATAATCTTTTAGATAATAGAAAGAGTAAGAGACATCTTTAAATAAAAGAATTATTAATGAAAATAGTTTCAATTACACATTTTAAAAGATGTAATAAAATAATAGAAAAAAATCATTACTTCCCCACATAATAATCTTGAATAAAGTAATTTTTCATAAGAAAGAAAAATTTTAATTTTAGATAACCTAATGGTTAAGGATTGAATTATGAATTACTGAGGAGGAAGTTTTAAAAAAATCAGTTTAGATCTGTTAAACATACTAGGTTTCCCTCTTTCTGCTAGATGAACTTTAGCCACTGTGCAGAAACTTATGGTCAGAAAACAACCTGTTTAAATTAATATAATATATAAAAACCAGAAAAACTGCTACCAAAATATTATTCCTAATACAGCTAGAAATTTAGATTGAAATTAAAACTATCTCTTTTCATGTTTATTGAAATTAAGCTCATAATTCGATTTCCAGATTTTGACTTAATCATTAATCAGCACCAGAAGTAATCAATCTATCCTGCTCCTTAATCATTGTTTATATATAACTGAATGAAAAATGCCTAAAGAACTTTCACCTTGGAAATAGAATAATGAATAGACATCACTCAGTTTTTTATTTAATGCAACATTGCTTAAATTAGTGTTAAAACTTTTTAACAAATTATCAACTCTAATTTTATAAGCACATTAATAATTTATATTTTTATCAATCAATATTGATAGAAAGTATTGAAAATTTGAAAATATGTCATGGGCTGAAAAACAGTCTCCTAGTTTTTGAAGATCTGCCTTGTAACTAGAAATTATCCATTACCTAGTATCTAATTTTGCTCACTTAAAGCAAATAATAAATGACAAAATTCAATTATCTAAGTAATCTCTAGTATGCAAGACACACTTAGCCACACAAGAAAAAATTTATTCTTGAAAGGTAAATGCTAATAAAAATTGCATTATAAGTTTTAATAACATAGGATATTTTTTTAAAAAAAAAAAAGTAATTAATAGAAAATTGTTGTTTCGAATTGTCAGAAAATAAGAGTAAATTATCAGAAAGGAACTGAATAAGGCTTAATAAATCATATTTGTTATTTGAACAAGTATCATGAAAAAACATAGGAGCAAGAACCATAGGAAAAACACAAAGATTATTATACAATTAATTTACTTTTGAAGACCTTTATAATTATTCTAGAACATTTTTATATAGTATCAAGGTTACTATTTTGCAATCTCAGTTTCAGATGCATTTAATTCAATAAAACTATTTTAAATCAGATAGAAAAAACTTTGTAATCAAATTTCAGCAATGCTACATTGATCATACTCATAATTCAAGAAGTGTAAATATCTTTACAGTGAAAGAAATGTAAAGTCATTTCAAAATCAAAAAAGTATATCATAATAAATTAATTACAAAATATCAAAAAGAGATTTCTGTTCTAATTTAAAAACTAAGACTCGTAAAAAAAATGATATGCTAAACTAACTCATGTAATTCTTACAAATTTATTCCACATTAATGAATATTTATAACACTTCATAATAAATTTATACAGTGAACTTCAGGGAATGTAATTCCTATAGACAGTGATATTGGTATACCATCAAAATGTATAAATGTAGAGTACACAATACAAAATTAGTAAAACCCTGTTATAACAGTCATATTTTACTGTATTATTAAGTGCAGCACACATTAAAAATAAGCATGACTCTCATGTCAGAAACAAGAAAACAATTCAATAACGTTTCTGCAAGGTAAAATAATTTGTGTTATGCCGCTTTTGTGGTTTCGTCAAAAATGTCGGCAATTAATTGATAATAAGTCAATTAATTGATTTTAGGAAAATAATCGTGACAAGTAAGAGAGAATGCGCAAATCAAATGCTACATTAGCTATTAAATTTAATGCTACTTAACACATCACAGCAAATAAATAAGCAAACATTAAGAAAATTATTAGACTCATCTGAAATTAATATTATGACAAAAAAAAAACTCCTCTTTAACTATAATACGTACTTGATAAATACTAAAATAATAAATAAAAATAAACAATTTGGAATATTGCTAATAATTATTGATCAATCTTGAAGGAAAGAAAAATAACTTTTCTCCAAAATTTAGTATAATAAAGGATATCCACTTAATATAATAAGGAATAAAAATAAAAAAATTTTGAAAGTACTCGTGACAATTAAGCATAAAATCAAATCTATTTTGTTTCATTTTCAACGTTGCCAATTTTTTTCTTTAATTTCTTTTGATTAAAACAAGTCGGCTGCATCAGTATTAACAGTGATAATTTCAAACTTTTTCTAACCATATATTTTTTCAGATCATATATTATAAACAAAAGCGGTGCAGCAGCCTATTGTTAGACTATTGATACAATGTAGAAATTTTAAGCACAATGGAAATCATGCGGTATACAGACCGAAAACGTGAAGAAACTAGAGATGCATAATCCACGATTTTTTGAATAACAAATAATATTGATATTGTTATTTTTAAATATGCGTTCCAAATATCTGTTATTTCAATCACATTATTAATTAAAAATTATTACTTAATATTAAATATAAAATTTATTAATTGTAATTAATACTTAATTTACTAATTTAATTAACGTGTGATTGAATTAATTTATCTGTTTCAGCTTACTTCTTAAATTTTATTTTTTTTCTCAAAACTATTTATTTAATTTATTTATCAGAGTGAACCATTTTCTGGAAGAGATGAGTTAAAAATATGTCATTTCTTTAAAATGTTTACTTTAGTCCTATATTCTACCAATAGATGGCGCCAGCAGTAAACAGAGTACATGTAATCAAAGTCAATCATGTCACGAGCAATAAAAAATGATCTGTATGGAATAGTGCATCATCAAATACGAATATCGGTGACTTCGCACTTTCCGGTGAAATCACCGCTGCGATAAATTTCAGTGATATGCAATTCAATGATACGATATGATAATTCCAATAACCGGTCTGTTCACTTTTCAATCCAATCACAGATTTCTTTCGAGAGCTTCCATTGGACAGATCGTATCGATTGTTACTTTCCAGTGAAGTCACCGCTCCGGCAAATTTCAGTGATATCGTATCGATTGTTACTTTCTATCGTGATCCAAAACATGTAATCGAAATATCATCAGTAAGATCAAGGATTCACACCCCAAGGATATCAAGGATTTGAATCACACCCCTCTTTGAAAAGAATTGATCACTTGTATTTGTGACTTTTTGATACTGGTTACGTAATAACCGCTCTGAAAATATTTCTTAAGGATCATGTGCCAAAAACCTTGAATTTTGAAGAAAATCTATTCAGAGAAAGTCTATCTGTCCGATAGCAAATTTTTCTAACAAAACATAAGAAATTTGTTTGATAAAATTTATTACACAGGTTTAGTACCAAAAATGTAAATCTTATTCAAATCTGAAGTCACATTCGTCAAGAAGATGAGCGTCTGTTGATCTGTGTTTTTGCATGCAAATAAACGCAATAATACAAAAATTTAACAATTTAAGTACATAAAATTTGATTTAAATTGTCAACTAAATCGATCAAAAAGTTGACAGTGGTTTCTAGTTTTGAATGCATTCAGATGCAATAACTTAAATGAATGAAATTTGGTGTGTGATCTTATGATTACATATTGTAATTCTATTTCAAACTTTAATCCCTATAAGTCGTCCGAAACACACATTCGATTTTCTGATACTTATCAAGCGTTTCCAAACATTTTTTCCTCCTCGAGAAGTTAAAAAACCACAATCTCTGGTATTCTTTTATAATTCCATGATCCAATTGCCACGGATTATATTAACCCTTAACTTGGGACGTGGGGTCTGTGAGGTTACCCCTGAGGTTTTCGGTCACTTCTATTCTATTTTTAGTTCAATTGAATGGATTTACCCTATAACTTCCTGTTTTGTGACCTTCAATACACGTGCACTTTTTCAACCGATTTCAGCGGATGCTTTTTTAAATAAATCAGTTATTTCTTTAAGCGTGGTCTCTAAGACCGCACCTACCTGTTAGTGTCCCAGTGATAAACAAGGCTTAGCAGATGGCACTAAAACTTGGGCCCCGAAATATCATCCAATTTACTGATCCTATTATGAAGCAGCGCTCCAGACACTTTTAAATGAAGCAGAAAGTGATTTTAGTGAAAAGGATAATTGTACAGAAGAGTTTTTCGATGAAAGTTCGCATTCAACTGATTCTGATATGTATGCTCAAACATAATTAATTTTTCTAGTGATAATGTATTTCGAAAAATTTATAAAATATATTAATATACCAAGAGATATATATACAGAATTTATAGGTTGATTTTTATACTAGTTCTTAACCTGTATGTTTAAAATGCCCTAGAAAACCGTACTATGAAAGTCACACAAGCCGATAAAAAAAAAGGCACGTTTTACCCATTGTCATTTTTTTTTCATATAATTGTTGAATTTTACATTATATTGTCTTCTATATAGCTTCATATACTGCACAAATAAATATGATTTAAAAATTAAAAAGTAATATTTTTTTTCAAGAATATTATTTATTGTAACATGTAATTTGAGAAGAAAATGTATGTTCCAACTCATTTACTTTTTTCAATGATAAAATATTTTGAAAAATTTCTAAAACATATCTATATATCAGGAAAAATATCTACAAAATATATTGGCAGTTTTTCATACTAATACATTTATTAGAAAATTTAATTTCAGTGTAAATGAAATGCGGTCTTGTAGACCGCACCCCCCAGTTAAGTTCTAAAATTTCATCTCCCCAGTTAAGGGTTAATATCTTAAAAATATGCTCACAACTTTGAAACAAAAGCAAGAATTAAAACAGGGGATTCACGATCACAATACATTGTGTACGAGAAAAAACACGACTAGAGAAAGTAGTTGTAAAGAGAGGGTATGGTATAGTATGGTGTAGTTAAGGTTTTCTGGCACAAGGTCCAATTTAGGACAAGCTGCGCCATCCACAAGGATATTTAAATAGTTCCATCATAAAAGTGTAAAATGTGTAAATAAAACAAGGATGCATTGTAAAACGTCAAAAGTTTAGAAGGTCTATGGTTTATAATGATTTGGCACAAGAATAGAAATAAAACTCAAATTTTAAATGCTATGAAAGAAATCAATGGCTTTTAAAAAGTTAAAAAGTTTTAAGTGAGGTTTCTCACCCACCAGGTCCTGTAAATTTAAAATAGGCGAATGAAAGTGAGTTAAACGATCAGAAGTAAAATTAGGACATTGAGTAAGAATATGTGCAATAGAATTGATCACTCCACAGTTCGTACAATGAAGAGCTCGTTCACCAAACAGCAAATGTCTATGCATATACCTTGTGTGTTCGATTCGTAGACGAATTAATTTTACATCTGAGCATCAGTGTGGTAAAACTGACAACATATTTATTTTTGGTTGAATACTAAATAATATATTTAGTATCATTAGGAAGTATTAAAAGAATTTTAGAAATGTGGATAACAAAAAGAGTAACGCTTAATACGCTATCCTGAGGAACACCCTCCATTTGAGTAAAAGAGTCAGATAATTCTGATCCAAAACGGACCTTAAAAACACGACAAGATAAAAAAATTTTAATAAAAGGCGGTAATTGACCACGAAACCCAAACTCATAGAGGGTTCGAAGTATCCCATAACGCCAAGTCTGGTCATACGCCTTTTCAATATCTATGAATATGGAAACCAAATGATTTCTCCGCACAAATGCATTACGGATTTCTGTCTCCAACTGTAGAATGTTGTCAAGGGTAGATCTACCTCTGCGAAATCCACTTTGATGTAAAGCTATACGGTTTTCCAATTCTAGTTCATGGATAAGCCGAAAATTGACCATTCTTTCAAATGTTTTGCCCAGACAGCTCGTAAGTGCCATAGGGTGAAAGTTTGAAGGGTCTGTTGGATCTTTCCCAGGTTTCAAAATTGGAATTATAATAGCTTCCTGCCATTGCGAAGGAAAAATCCCTTCATTCCAAATTCCATTATAGAGGCGGAGAATATTATTAAGTGATGGAACACTCAAATGGCGAAGCATATGGTAAGATATTCCATCGGGTCCCGGGCTGGTGTTATGAGATTTGGAAAGTGCCTTTTGCAGCTCACACATATCGAATTCAGAGTTATATGGGAGGGCATGTCGTACTTTAAAGTTAATTGGTTGTCTCGCAGCACAGTTCTTTAAACTTAGGAATGTAGGATTATAGCTGTCTGAGCTAGCCACTTTGGAAAATGTTTCAGCAATAATATTCGCTATATCTCTGGGTGATGAATAAGTACAGGAATTATTCTTTAAAACCGGAAATGTAAATTCTTGGTAAATACCGTTAGCAGCCTTTACTTTTTTCCATAAATGCTTACTAGATATATTAGATGTAATACGAGACACGTATCCAATCCAATATTCCCTCTGACTGCGTCTTCGAACTTTCCGGGCAAATGCCATTGCATACTTAAATGCAACGAGATTTTCTGTTGTTGGATGTCTTCTAAAAATATTCCATCGTTTACTTTGTGCCTTCTCTGCTTCACTGCAGGTATTATTCCACAAAGGTTTGGAGAACTTACGAGGTCTGGTAGAACTTTTTGGAATTGCATTATCAGCGGCATATAATATAATTTCAATTATTTGTGTAACGGCCTCAGAGATATCCAAACAATTAACCATTGCTTCAGTGATTGTGGCCAACTGCTAAAAGCTGTCCCAATCTGCCCGTTGGAATAAGTAGACAGATGGTCATTGTGCCATCCTAACACTATCAGCAAGAGCAATCAAAATTGGAAAGTGGTCACTATTGAGAAGATCTCTTCCAACTGAAAAATTTAAAAGTGGGAATAGTATTGGAGAACATACAGCAAGGTCGAATGAATCAAATGAACGAGTGGGTTCGTGAAAATATGTCTTTTCATCACTATTTAACAGGCAGAGATTATGATCAGATATCAACTGCTCAATTTGCTGGCCAAGGGAGTTAGTGTCTTCATTTCCCCATAGGATGCTATGTCCGTTAAAATCACCGAGCAATATGAAGGGAATAGGAAGTTGATCTACTAAAGAGTTTAAATCTTCTTGTAAAATCACCTCATGTAGAGGGAGGTATACACAGCAAACTGTTATAAGTGTCTTTATGTGGACTTGAATAGCAACAGCCTGCAAATTGGTATGAAGGATAATTGGTGTGCTGGTGTAGAAGTTGGAAGTGAAAATGCGGACACCTCCTGAAACACTAGCATGTAAAGAGAGCGGATGAGTGATTTCTAATCACAAGGTTACCGAAAGGAGATCCAACCATTCACAGACGTTTTTTGTCAAACTCATTATGATTCCCGCCGAATTCTGTGGAAAGCCACGTTCAGCATTCCAGAATATTCAGAAATCGATAAAGGCTGTTTTCTGTATGTTAATACGAATAATCGATGATAATCAAAAATTTGGCATTCAACTAACATGTAAATACCCGATAGCGAAGATAACACTATCGAGGGGGGAAAAAAAAGAGCCACTCAACTTTATTCTTCTTTTTTCACCCATCTAAATCATCATATATATAAAAAAATGAAGACAGCATTTTAAAGCTAATATAAAAACGTATATCAAAGATGAGTGCCTAAAATGTTCATAGAAATTGTGCACATATTTAAAATTGTACAAACTCTGAAATTTCCTACTGCAACACCCTCTTTTACTTTCTCGTATACATAGTATAGAGAAAGTACAGTAATCGCCAAAAAATTCGAACTCGTGATTTTGAGAATCTCCGTATTTTAAACATCCATGAGTTAGAGAAACCCATATTTGGAAAATGTCCATCTGTATGTAACAAAATTAACTCAAAAACGCTTTAAGGTAGACGTGTGAAATTCGGTAAAAGATTTTTACACCAAATTTGCAGATTCTTATCAAATTTTAAGCAAACTCTGATCAGAGGAAGTTCGGCCTTCCGGTTGTTCGAATATAAGTTAACACGATAATTACAAAACAAAGAGAGCTGGACAGATAAGATTCGGTACACAGATTTAACACCTATAGTGAAGACACCCAGCAAATTCTGAGCCAAATGCAACTATAGGGTGACTGTTTGTCGGTCTGTACTTTCAGAAACAAGTAAATGCGATAATTCTAAAACGAAATGACTTAAATATATCTAATTTGGTTTGTGATTTCAGGTGTCTTTTGTGTTAAATTTTTGTGAGGTTAGGTTGCGAAAAATACGTCTAAAGCACAAATTCAATTTCGGGAATATTATAAACTTCATACAAGAGATTAAACTTGCCAAGGATGACACGATGGATTCAGTAAAAATGATAAATTCATGCTGAAAGTTAATATTTCATAACTATTGTACGCCAATGCCATGCAAGGCGTGCTCTGGCATGTCAAGTTTTATTAGAATGCATACGAGAACTTTTGGAGCTATTACTCCCACTAATATGATGTCATGAATAGATTTCGTATAGAAAAATTACCATTAGTATACGTTGTAGTTAATATACCATGATTATATTGAGAGATATTTAACATTATCTGTTTAGGGATATTTTTTTTTGTATATGTAGATGCGAAAAGTTTATATATTCTTTGGATATCAGTAGTATTTTTTTTTGTGTGTGTGTATGTGTGTAGCACCTTAAAAGTATCGATAAAATTCCAATCTACATATTAAAAATCGATTGCCATTTCATTCATGGTAAAATATTTACAGTGAAAATTTCTGAGGGAAATGTCATTCTTTTCAGAGATATATTTAATAACATTGAAAGTTGTACTTAAGCATTTGAGACTGAATCAACATTCCACTGAAAGTATCAAAATGGAAAATTTTGTAGCATGAGCAAAATAAATGGAATTGAATATGCTTTTTTATTATTTAAAAGAAATGTTAATTTTAATATTAATATTATTGGCTTACTGACAGAGGAGAGAGAAAGCCATATCACCGACTCTCCAACCGGCCCGAAGGCACAAGTATAAAAATGACTGAATGACGGGACCGCTTCAACAACAACACTGGCGGGAAACTGTAGTTGAGTTCTAAGGGCATCACCGGCCATTGTATAACCCTTCCCTAAGGAAGTACGTTCCGTCATCGATGGGAGGAGCCTTTTTTGTGTACCCACCAGGATGGCGAGAACCAACCACCATGCTGGAAGCTTCTCAACCTCATTTCGAGGTGCCTTCCGGGGAGTTAAATGGGAGAGGAAAGAATAACTGATTTATTCCTTTTGTGCTTTATTCCTGCATTTCATCATCAGTACATACTATTCTTATCATCATTGCTTAATACTTACAAATATGATGAACATGAAATGATGCATCTCTTTATTTTTCGAAAATATAAAAAAGAAGTGTAATTTATTCTCTGATAAACGCAAAAAGATTTTCTTCTATTTTTTAACGGCAACTTAGCTCTATAAATAAATGCTTCTTGGTTGCAAAAGTGTTTATTATATATGAAAACTTATATGCAGGATGTATGTATGTTAATTACAGATTAAGAATAATTATTATATTTATGTAATTATTTGAATAATTAATCCGAAATCAAAAAATCGAAAATTTTTTATTAGAATGGACAATTTTCGCATTCTTTCTGAAAAAATTTAGAATTCTTTTCAAAAGGATAAAAGGACATGTGAATAATTTTTGAATGCACTTTAACAGAATAATTTCACAGAGTTATTTCACAGCAGAGAGCCAGAGATTGACCGTTTTCACTTGATTCGTGGTAAGATCGGTGGCTATTAGGCAAATTAAAACACTGAGAACCATCAATGCATCATCCGATCTAAAGACAGAGAAGAAAGGAACACATGGGTATTTTATTTTCTAAAAGAAGCTAGAAGCAAACACAATAGTGATGATTTCTCAAAAAACGCTCTCTCTTACCGTTAATTAATGTATATATTAATTAATAGATATGAAAAGAATTTAAATGCTCTAATCGATTCTTGAAACGAAACATCTTAAGCACTAAGTAGACAGCTGCTTAATTTCATGGAGTTCACTATGTAGTACTAAGGTGCCTAGGGATATGAATGGGGGTCTTCATAGCAGATTTTCTAATTCATATTACTAGATACACCTTAGATATTTATAGCTTTCGCATACTCTCAACTTCACATCACTAATTATAAGTTTTATATTCAGATAAAGTTCAGAGGGGCAGAAAATCAGCTTCATTGCTTTGGATTGTTCGTTTGTTAAATTTTAGACTATTCATTTTACTTTCATGAATACAATTTCAAAATAAATAATTTTAAGTAAAATGATGTTCAAGAATTTTTCAGAATAAGAGCATTTCCACATAATCTAAATTATATGCTGTTCAAAATTACTCGAACAATCAAAAAAGTTTAACAATAAATGAACAAAACTATTCTTTAAAATCAAATATCTGTATTTAATATTTAAATTAAACTTCTTAAACCACAATCAATGCTTTTAGCTTTGATTCATGTCATCAACTTTTTCTGTGCTATCATTGGAGCACTCATTTGCGCTACTCATTTTTGTTGTCTCAAAAATAATTTTTTTTCGATCATTAAAAAGCAGTTTCATATTCAAAATTTTTCGCAGATTTTGGATTGTTACTTGAGTTTGTAACAGTCAATCTTGTATCTTAATATTAGTTTTTTTTTTTTTTTTTTAAATTGAGAATGAACTTTTGGAAATTTCGACGGATGGTTTGCTTTCATTAACTTGCTGAAAGATATATAGACGGCCAGCATGCAAATTTATAGTAGATTTCTGTAGATTAGAAGATCAGATATTATAAACATAGATACTTTACCATCGAACATTAATCAGCATCTTTAGAGGAAAATTTCTCTATTCTATCATATTCCCGCATTTATGTATTACTGTCTGTAGATCCATCTATTGGATCAGTATTGTCAGCCTATTTATCTATTTGTTTACAATAAAGGATCTCAGGAGCGTCACTCGATGTGAACTGCCGGGGGATCGCTGTTAGGCTAAATTTATATGCTCGCTAGATTGTTAGAAAAATTGAGGGGATTGTAATCGCAAAGGCATGGCGTAGTGTTATGTCTGCAGAACACTGCATGTCTCTCCCGATCTTCGCCACATAATTTTATGCTTTTTTTTTTATCTAAAGAGTACATATTTGTTTTTGTCCGACTATAAAACGCTATTCCAGAATTACAAATCCTTCAAAAGATACTTTTTTTCTCAGATATTAAAAGTCTTTCCATATTTTGCTTCGATACATGTGGTTTATTTTAGAACAGAATTACTCAATTTTGTTTCCTTGATTAGATTGCAG
This sequence comes from Argiope bruennichi, assembly GCF_947563725.1. Taxonomy (NCBI): domain Eukaryota; kingdom Metazoa; phylum Arthropoda; class Arachnida; order Araneae; family Araneidae; genus Argiope; species Argiope bruennichi. The sequence goes on from NC_079155.1 coordinate 2,871,483, forward strand.
ATTCGTCACCAATATAAATGTTTCTTGCATTTTGGCAATTTTTTAAAAATATTTTTTCCTTATTTTCAACAATGGATCATATTGTTTCCCTGCAATTCAAACGATTTTCATTCTTTCGTCAAATATTTAATAACGTGATTTGCTTCCGCAGTTGAAAGTTAAAAATGAATCTGTTTAATATTTGCATAGTTTATGAGAAAAGTGATTGCAAATAACTTGAAGTTACAACACCGCGAAATCTAGAAGAAAGATGAATCCCGCATTTACATTTAGCGCTATGATATTATGGTACTAATCTCCATCAGAAAAGTTCACGAAGGCAATGAACTAATTTGTAAGATAATTAAAATATCTCGACTTTAATATCGGTCACTTTGACAGAATTTTGGACATTTCGTAAACAATTTAACTGAAATTAAATATAACCAATATTCCCTGAGAACTGGTCGCCAAAGGCGATTAGTTGTCATACCACATGTTATTTAGCCACATTACTTGTAAAAAGGTCTAAATGCTTTGGCAGAGTAGGCAACTGCTATTGAAACGCAATTCTGTAACATGCCATGCCTAATGCGTCATTATGGAACAATATTCAGCACACTGTTATAACATAATATACGATGCTCTACTATGTAAATTGGGGGAATTTCCAGTTGAAAGGATAAGCGTTTCTCATAACTAAGCAAGTTAACAGAAAATCACAATATCAGAACCAGTTACTAAGCAAATAATTCAAATTTGCATATTTCAGAAGAAATAAAAGTCAAAGATAAAACAAATCAAGCAATTCTTTCGATAATAATGGGAGGAATTTTTAAAAACTTGATAGTAGATTTTTTAAAAATATCTTTAATTAAATGAACAAATGAATTTTTTCAAATATTAAACAGTATTATATTCTTAAGAGGTAATATTAAGTTTAATTTAATGAAACGCTGTCAAACAAAATAATAAAGAAAGTTACTGTCTTTTATGAAAAAGGCATTAGTTGATATTTGATTAGCGATATCAAAGTAAAATTTTAATATTCTAAAATTTTAAGTTTCTCGAATAAATTTTCTAGAAATTTTCCAAAAATAGAGATAACAGCAATAGAAGATTTTTTCAATATTATTATTAAAATAAATATAGCAATGCATGCATATCAACATCTGCTTGCCAGTTAGAATTATCCTCTGAAACAAAATTCGATAGTATTGGAAAAGCAGAAAAGAATTTCTGCAATTATTATTGAAATTTGTATATCATATATTTTATACAAAAAAAATTGTAATATTGTAAAAAAAATACTCCCATAGATTACAGATAACATGTTTCTTAAGTGAAACAAGGGTTAGACTAATCAGGCAACCGACGATATTCTTTGAAGCTGACTTCAATGAGAATATTCATCCTCATAAGAAGAAATCAAGCCAAAAATTTTATATTTAAATTTCTGTTTCAGCAACAAAGACAGCCAGAATCATTATTTAAAGTAATAAATGTAAGGTAAAAGATAGCAAGCCTATTTTTGAATTCGAATTACATTTATAAATGTACAAATGTAAATGTTCATATTTCCTGACTCAATTGATCTAGTTATAATCTACTAGCCGCTTTTGGAGACAATGTATTGCAGGGATTACAGGTCATGTAAAATTTCAGTTAAATCGTTTTTACGTAACTTACTCTTAATAGCTTTCTCAGCAAAGTAGTTTTAAACTTGGAATAATTCGTTCTATTTTAGAAACAGTTTTTTTTAATAAATGTGAAAGCTTTTTACAGCTACATTCCTTGCGTTATATCTGCACTAAAGATGTTTTTTTATGCTTATATTGTTTACAGTGCTGAAATCTTTCTTATTAGCTAAAAAATTATTATATTACAATAGGAAAAAAAAAACCGTCAAATAAAAAAAATAATATAAAAAAATTAAAAATGTTCGATATGTAAATAATTTTTATTGTTGCTTGATTCTGAAGAAAAAATTAGCTGCGATAGCCACTGTATTAGAAAATTTTGCTAAAAGCCTATTTCAAACTAACCGCCTCTGGCCGGCAATTGTACCTCTGGGATTGATGGTTCAATTAAATATTTTGTATTACTATATCTTAACGACAAAGCCAAATATTTTTGAGCTTCAAATTTTTATAAACATAACTTTTAGAAGCTTTACATTATTCGGTTTAACTATGGCGGATTTAGGTATTTTGTGGCTCTAGGCAGTGCAAATAATGGGGCCTTTTCTTAATAAGACGGTCAATTTAGTTTCACATTTCAGTACAATTTCAACATATTAGTGGTTTATTTGAAGTTAATATTTCCTATTTTATGGATGAATATGAAGATTATTCAAAAAAAGAGAAATAAATACGAGTTTATTTTCTTATCTGTTGCAAATAAATATATACTTCCAATTGCAAAGTTTCATCAAATATGTCAGTTAAATGTATGAAAATACCCTTAAATTCTGTAAATGGAATAATAAAAAGTAAGAAAATTAAATTTTTTTATACATTGCAGTGAAAAAGTACCAGTGAATAAAATGTTTTTCTTACCCTCATTTATAAGACATAAGGTTTCAAACGCCTTTTTGTAAAAGTTTCTGAGATATTAAAGGTCAAATTTATTCACTTAGAACATGTTTTCGTATCTCTAGCCAATATCTGAGCAAGACTTCCGCTGTAATTTCCAATGATAATAACATATAACGAAACATTATTTAAAGGGTAAGATCAGAAAATAATAACGTATTTATTAATTTTGTGTCACTAATTTTTTAAAAAAAATTGGCTAGGTAACTAAAAAAGTCGAAATTCTTAAAAACTTGTTCAAAATGAGCACTTTCTGCTCCAACATAAAGTTGTATTCTTTTAACAAGAGTTGCACTTAAGTGATCGAATTCAGTACTTAAAAGCAGGCTTTTTCAATTCGTTGGCAAAGATCTACAAAGCGTGTACCGCCAAAATCAATTTAACTATTAGTTCAGAAGTAATACCAAACGAAACTTCCTTATAATATATCGGGTACTAATCAATAGACTGTTGTACAAAATGGATCCGAAAAAGAGGTTCTAAAAATGCCACATCACACATTTCAATAAAATTGCTATTTTCGATGAATCTCATGAAGAATGGATCTTTACAATTACAAAAATCATAAGTTTAAAGATTAATGTTTCTATCTCGATTAAAGTAACATCCATCTGCCCAAATTGCATTGAACTTGCGAAGAACTTGATATTACCCAAGGTAGGGTGGACTGAATTGTAAATTTTTAGATGTCTATCAAGTAATTGTTCGAGTAAATGCTATATCAGTTCATGGATTCTACAAATGCTATATGGATGCGGATTATAAGGTTGAAATATTTTCTGCTCTGTCAATTTTAAGATGTTGAGCTCTGAATTACCTGCTCGTGCTATGATAGCAATTTGAAAAGTAAAACAAAATGTCATTTTTTTACATTAGATATTGTTATGAAATTTCCGGGTTCGTTTGGATAGTGGAAGTTATATGGTGTGGAGAACGCTCAATTAGCAGGCGGCAATAGAAAAAAAAACGATATTTATTTACACGAAGACAGGACAGGACAGCACAAAGACGACAACTATATACAGCATAGAGAAGACAATTATCTTCAGCCGAGACGTGCACACAGCAGCATACAACAAGACTCTACTGCAGACAGTGGCGGACAGCTTAGTTCAGCACTAGCTTGACTCCTTCGCTGCTCCGCTAATCTCTGGAAGACTCATTCTTTACCGTCGATTCCGACTACTACTACGGCAGCTGCAGACTGCCTCCTTTTATAGGTCTCAGGAGGCGGGGCTAGAAGCCTCTCAACCAATCAGGAACGTTCGAGGCGTATCTCGGTTCCTACTGGACGGATCAGGAAAATTCTCGATGTTTCGGGTATAATCTATTTTGGCGCCAAAGTTGCCAAATTCGTCACCAAATGGTCGCCAAGTTTGTCGCCGAGCTCTGGGACCTCCGACGCGACACCCGGACAATACCCGGTCCAATACAGATGACTGTAAAACAGTCTTTCTGATGATGGAACCAACTATGCTGGGAAGCAACATCACAGATTCATAACCAATATATAAGGCTTTATCTTTCTTGTTCTTCTCAGGAAAAGTAAGGATCCCGTAGTATGCAATCGCTAAACAGTTCTGTTAACACTCTTGACAGAAGGATGCCGGGAATTCGGAAAATAATGTTGTATTCGTCTACAATTACGCTGGTATTGCGATTATACATAGCATAAATCGTCACCATATTGAAATGTTCCTTGTTAGTGAAATATATAATTTTTTTATTAAATTATCAGTTTCTCATCTGTATAAAATCAATGTTGCAATAATAGACCAATCAAAATTAGCAATACTATACGTCATTAGCAAATTTCTTTGAAGTCATGATAATTACATGATGCATTACTTGATAAATATTTAAATATATTTTTTTCGATTGAGTAAATTTGGATTTCTGAAATTAATTTGCTCATCTAACGTTATGATTACTCACTCTAACTTTAAAATTAAGCTTATCTCTGCTAATTGTGTAGATAGAAATAGGAAACTTTGTGAGTGCATAGTAAAATTTTAAGGGAAACATTTCTTTATTTGACACTATTTTGGATATATAAAATGTTTTAAATTTTTTATTATCAATCTCCCCAGATTTTGCATTGTTTTCATGTAATTACCCACCTTATTTAATGAAATTTTACAACTTGCAGTATATGCTTGTGTGCAATATTTAGAGGAATAAAAATTTATTCCATTTTTTTGGGACACCTTTTATTTCCAGTGTGCAGATTGAGATACATGTACTAAACATATAGTGATCACTGAAACAATGATTTATTTGATTACAGTAACTGGTGTTGCCCAAAATGTCACCGATTGCTTATTGGAGCTGCTGATACTTTGATTCTAAAAGTTCTTCCTCTTCCACGAAAATTTCTCAAACCATGATGGAATGAAGCATGCCAGGATGCCAGTTTGAAAAGAAAATTTTGGAGAGTTTCCCACAGATACTTTATCAAGGAAAACCTCATATAATTTAAATGGATGAAGAACAAAAGCACTTTAAATCGCATTACGTCGCAGTCAAAAAGAATCTTGATTTATGATTATCTCTCGAATCACTTCCACTACAGCTATTAAAAGGTTATGAAAAAAAGTTAAGGGGGCAAAAGGGGTTTATAAAAAGTTTAAATATAGGAAAGACTTTATATTCTTCTCCTCTTGATTTTGAACATGCAATTGATGAATTATTTGCTGACGTAAATAATAATTTGTCTTGCTATAAAGGAATGAGGTGAAAGATGCATTTAAATATTAGAATCCGTAAGCATTTCAACTTTTTTTCTTTCATAATTCCAATTTTAGATCTTTGTTTGAGAAAAGCTCTGTCTCAATTTCGAAATGTATGGATTATTCGAAATACATAATAATTTGTCTCGAATTCCCCGGTAATTTACAAAGACTGAAGCGACTGCTCTCGGCGTTCTTTTCTTTTATTTATGAGTATGAGCTTTACACTTCTTGTTCCAGTTTGAGCGATTGACTAATGCATGTTTATATGCAACCTTAAATCATTACTTGAAAGCAAGTGATAACCTAATAAAAAACAGAAATAAAAAAACAGTAATAAGGTAGTTCAAATTAACATAATTTTAATGTGTTTAATTCTTTAAAAATAATTAATAATAGTTGAAGGAAATATTGGGCAAAAATGGAATTGATAGCATCTAAATAACAAAATTTTGAATTTTAAGAGGATATTAAAACATTTCTTCTGGGATTATTTGCTTCGAAATAGCTGCAAAAAATTGCAAAACTTCGATTAATTTCTAATTAATTGAAAAAGTATTTGAATTTGACACTTTCAAAGTTTGATAGTATTTTTTTCACTTGTCTTAAAAAAAAATTATAAAGCTTGATTGAAACAAGTCCTGTTGTTTATGAGAAGATGGTGAACATGCATACATATACTACCACAATGACTTTTATTTATACGAAGATTATTACGTTTTTCATACTGTACCATTAGATACACAATCGAATCAATTTGCTTTCTAGTTTTTAGGCTAAACATGTTTTCACAAGATTGTTATTAAAATCTCCATAAAAACTAAATATAAAAATATATTGTCAAATGTGGTATAACAGCAGTTGTCTTTTTCGAAATAAATTCTGATAAAGAAATCATTCGATTCAATTATCTAATTGCAACAATTCAGTTTCAAATACTTAGAAACTCAGTTTCAAATGCTTACTCAATATAATTCCTTTATCAACAAGCATTAAGAATCTGTACTTAATCTCAAATGTGCTTTTTATAGTTGTTATCGGAAAATCACTCAAAGGATTTCTAATTTGTATCCAAACATATTCATAATTCCAAAACTTATTTACTTCATAGTACTTTAAATTTTAATAAATCCTCTGCATGGAAAAAAACAACAAACTCGATCGTCTTTAAATAGCCGGTGATGATTTTTTTCTTTCCTTATCAAACTTATAGCTGTCAAGGAAAATGCAAAGCTCTGTTTGTGTTTCTGTTTGCAAAGGTACAATGCCAGAAAATATTAACAAAAACACGAGATTTGGCTTAATTTCTTCCTTTCCACTAAGCATGCACAGCTACACTGCCAAGTTAACCTCTTCCAACCCAGGTAAGACAATTTTGCGCATCCACCAAAGAGGCAGGTGGCACCATCAGGTTCCAGAACAGTCAAAGCAGGTGGGGGAACTATTTTTTTCCCTCCCAGGAAGAAAAAAGAACCAAAACAACCGCAGAAGAATGGAGCAGAGCCTACAAGTATTACGGCTGAGTATGAATTCGTCCCAGGGATAACTATTTTTAAATCGAAGTCCTTGTCACTGCGCAACAGTCTCTCTCACCCGACAGCCAGGGGAAGCAGGCAGGTCCAAAGTAGTAATGAACACTGTTCTAAATTTATTTCTTCGAACCGTGCCTCATCGCCAGGAGTAAACTGGGCTGTACCATTAAACGCGGAGTTTTTATTTGTTCTTAATTGTGACACTAATTTCAAGGATTCGGTGTCGTCATTATCATCCAGCGAGCTGCAGGAATCACTTGTTTTTTCCCCGCAAATTGTTATTCGCAATGGTGCGCGTGTGCTGTAATGTTTGAAATTTCGACAGCGAAAACAATGCGAGCAAATGTGTTCAACGAAATCGACATTGCATGGATTACGGAATTCTGTTTTGAAACACCGGGTGTATAATTTCGAAAACCATCACGGATTCAAAAAGCCAAGAAATGGTAAGGTTTCTCTCTATTGCATTTTTCAGTGGTTAAAATATATAATGCGTTATCAGATACTATCTGATTTATCGAGTGCTTATTGTTGACAAACAGTGCGCAATGACTTTAAAGGGAAAAAAAAAGGAATTATTTGATTGTGAAACGACCCGAAACATTATGACTTCAAAGGAGCTTAAATTATTCAACACACACACACAAAACTATTTTTTAAAATCATATTCATATAGTAAAATGAGAAATCTTTAAGTCATTTTGTTAGAAATAATCTCTACTAATAACAAAGGAGGATTGTGTGCGTATCTATTGGCAATATATAGCACAGGCAGTTTAACCTAAAATTACCAAATCTGGCATACAATTATTTTGATAGTTAGAAAGAGGAAATTTCAGAGCCATTTTTTAAAAAAGAAATTTGATTAAAAATTAAGCAAGATTTTGACATTTTCTAGCGGTGAATATCGAAAATATTGTTGCAAAAACTAATTTTTATCCATTTCAAAATTTAAACAGAAACTCTTTTCATAATATCCATTTAACTGTTGTAAAATTTTTTCCTGAATTTTATGAATTTTTAAAAAGTAATTTTGTTTAATTTTTAACAACAAATTTTATTATAGCAAAGAAATTCATTACTTTTTTGCATTATTTCATCAAATATATAATATTGTAATTTTTTTTCTTTTGTTGAAAGCTAAAGAAGAAAGATCCTACTTATTATAGAATTTAGATGAACAGTCTGAAAATAGAATCAAATGACCGCAAAAAAAAATAATATGCACTTTGAAATAGATAATACAGACTCATAATTTTTTTTGCATGATGTTATGTCAGAAAGTCACTGTACGCAGTAAAAAAATAAGTATGAGCTATTAAATTAAGATGGGATTTAATTTTCGTCACAATTTGACTCTTAAAAATATTTTGGTGAGGTTGATATCATGAACATCTTTATACAAAAGAGATGTAATTGAAATTAAACTCAGCCAATACTTCAAATGAATAAACTGGACGCCAAAGACAGTAAGTATGTACATAAAAGATGCCTCGATTTTCAACTCCAACACACTGCAACATCTAGGATTTTTGTTCATGCGCCATTATTTAAAAAGTCTTTAAAAATAAATCAAGACAAAATTGCATTTATTATTTAAAAATTTATTTCATTATTTCTACAATAATATCTTTAAAAAAATATGTGTGTGTCTATTTGCTCTCTACAGGACAGTTTACCGGATTGATAGCTAACAGGTTTGACGTAGATATAATTTGAAGAGTCTAAAAGAAGATTTCGGGATGATTTTTTAAAAATTTGAATTAGTTCTAAAATTAACCAAGATTTTAGCATTTTACGTCAATAATATCAAAACATAGTATTTGCGATGGGGATTTTTTCACTATCATAAATTTCAATAAATTACCGTTCAAACAATATTTTAAAATTTTTAAAATAAAATTATATAATATTTGATTATGTTTTTCTCTTGATTAAAATAAAAAAAAGATTCAATGCATTTGAGAAAATTATCAGCTATTATTTGCTTCATTTTACAACTTTTTAATTTTAAATTAAATCATATTATTTACAAAAAAAAAATTTTTTTCTTCCTTAAAAATTAATATTTTAAAAATAAAATAAAAAAAAGGTATCTGGAAGTTATGAAATTTTAAAATGCTTACTGCTCTGACCATATATTTTAAAATAATTTCCCTACTCTCAAGTACAAATTACAATGCTCAGGTTTCGAAATTGATATGTTTCAAACAGAGTTTGAAATTATGACAGGAAAGCTAATAACGCTGTGAAATTGTTTTTTCAACTGATGATTTAAAAAAATCCGGAAATTGTATATTCGTCTCTTTGTGAAACTAAACAAACTTTAAGTATGCAAAAAAAAAAAAAAAAAGTCTCATGTAAAATTTTAACGGGAAATATAATGATATTAGCAGTTCCGCTTCAATGTGTTTTAAAAAGTTGATTTATATTTGAGAAGTATTTTCATAATGCTATTTAATATTTTATATTTTAAAACGAAGATTCTTTACTTGCGCTCTTATTTCATTAGTTGTGGACAATCAGCCAATCCCTAGAATAGAAGATGTCTTCCTTACTCACAATCTTTTTTTAATTAAATGGTCAGATACTAATTGCCAAGAATCCTGACATAACCTTCTTCGGCATTATTGCATTTGTCACTATGATGGAATACCATACATAATCATAGCCCTTCCAAGGGTGTTCATCATCTTTGACCCTACTGGTAATTTTTTTTTTGAGAAATACTGGTAAATTTTTTGAAAAGATCAAACAGAGTTGCTTTAGGACTGCGATTCATGTAATATGTGTGGTTGTAACGACAAAAGAATCCCTCCGTTCCCTTTGGCCAAGTTCTAGATGAGATTGATAACTGTCTAGAAGTGAGCGAGGCATTTCTTTGGTGACTTTGGCATGTTTTATAAAATGGCTTTTCAAGAAGCCCTAAAAATCTTGCTCAATCACCCATTGAGATTTATTTACTAAGCATTCACTTCCTTGAAGTACATTTGAAAGAAAGTAATATTTGAAGTTTCTCCTAGAAAATAAAAAAGAGACACTGAGTTGGCATTAGCACAAACAGTAAAAATGGGTAGCAAAGCACCTTTTTTGGCAGATGATACGACCCCGACCTGTTTGGAGACCTTACAGTAACTTTTCTGTAGTTATCTTTCTTAGCTTCAAAATCGTTGTCATATCAGTCTCGTCAACCTGATAAGTGCGTAAGGAAAGGGACTTAATGCTCTTTAGAAAAGTTAATAGCCACACTGATTTCTAATTCCAACTCATATTTAAATATTTTTACTTACTTTGCAAAAAGGCTTTTATACAGTTTCAGCATTGTTTATGTGTCGTGAAGCTGCATCATCTGCTCATCTGTGAAGATTTTGTAGCGAATTTTTTTCAATAACTAATACTAGGTACAGGTAGTTTTGGATCTGAAATAAAAGGGTTTTTAATGTAACATAAGCAGCATCTTCAAGAAATATCTTTAAATATTAACAAAATTTAGACATGTTTAATTATTTAATTATATTTAAATTAATTAAATTATAAAATAAAGTGCATTAGAATTGCAACTTACCATTATTACCAGTTTTCACTTTATCTCAGAATCTTTAGACTGTCCATGAAATTAATTCCATAATTATTAATCGCCTTTTGCAATGAATAACCAGTCATCACCTCTTTCACTGCCTCCAGAATTGTTTTTTGTGGCGTTGCAATTCTATACGTTTTCATTTATATTTATAATTGTTTTCTCCTTTTAACTACTTACGACAGTTTTAGAGAGGAAATATATATCATAAAAGATAAAATATACTCGAGGCAAGTTGTTACACCGTAAGAAGTTGACGCTTCTGGCGCCATTTTAAATCTTGATGCTTATGAGTGGATGGTATAATACAGTTGTACAGATAATTTAATATATAATTTAATCTCGCTTCCTCGTGGTCCAGATTTTACACATGTATTTCCAAGAGCTTCATCGCATATAATAAATTTAAATTTAAAAGAAAAATTAGCTATTAGCACAGATTTTACATAAACATAAGCATCCTCTGCACTATTTTTGGTAGCGTCCTCGTCCATCACTGGTTACGAGGAAGCCATATGAATCAGAACTACTATCGAACTGGTGAAAATTGAATGAGTTGCCAGTATGCTCAGACAAATTTGAAAGTAACTAGATGTAAATTTCTAGATTTTTATAATTAAGAATTAATCAAGTAATTTTAGAATTCAATTATCGTAAATAAATTGGATTGACTGAATTTACAAATATTTGATAGTCAGAGATGGAAACATTTAAAAAATCAACAATTATGACATTCAGTGATTACATTAAAAATCCTGCATATTAACTTAAAATAAATCTGATCTTTTAAATGAATAAATTATGATCTAAATAGATACTCAAATTAATTTGAATTGTGTAAGTAGTAACTAAAGAATATGTCGGTTAAGAAGTCATGAACTGTTTCTAACACGTGATAGTATATTATCTCAGCTTGAGTCAACAACCTTCCCGGGAGAAATTCTTGTTGTTTTCTGAAAATTCTTGAAGCGAAAGAAATTGAAAAGCATTTTTAAAAGTATTCAAAAAGGAAACCATAAGAATATTTATATTTATAAAAACATTATTACTTTATTAAAAATTATTTTCAAATATGTGTAGCTGATTCTAAATAAAGCGACTGTCAGAAAACTTTTTTTCATCGCTGTAATAAAGGAAATCATGATTTGCCATTACAAATATATTTAAGTTATATAATTAATTAATACATTCAAGTCCAGTGACATTAACGTAGTGTCACTGGCAAGACGGTATTTGGAAGATGACATCAACGTAGTACAATTGTATGTCACTACAAAATGTAACATATGCTATTTACGTCAAATGGAAAAAAAAACCACCTCAAATTTGATTTAAAAATTTTGAGAAGTTACTCTTCATTTAGGGATTGTTTTGTTTCTTGTCATTAAAAAGAGAAATAATAAATGAGTCCAAAAATTTTTTAATGGAAATATTTTAAAGAGATTTTTATTAACAAAATATTATACTTTAATTAGAATTTAATATCTATAAATCACCTTTATTGTAATGCATTTTGGACTTTATGTTTGCATATTTGATTGAGCAACATTGCAAAAGGCTCCGATGATAGAGAAAAAACTTTTTGTGTATACGAATGTAAAAGTTTTAATATTTAATGACTCGAATTGAAGTTTTATTTTTGCATTATGTATTAAATTGAATGAAAATTTAATTAATTACAATATATTGCTTTCAGTACATTAACAAATTATAGAAAAATGCATTAATATATGTTTTTCTTATATTGCGCGAATTGTCGATAGAGACAAACAATTCTTATATTTAAAGAGTCATAATATAAGAATCGTTTGTTTTTTTACCTATAAAGTTGTAGGAAAAAATAGGACAATCTATATATGCTGAAAACATTTTGTAATTCGTACCTTTTTCCAAACTTTAACTTAAATTTACTTGGTTTGTAACTTTCTTCGTAAAGAATAACTGCAGAAGGGAAAGTAATTCATATTCACATTATAAGTACTACAGCGCAGCGCCAACTTTATTTTGAAGTCTATAGCTGATTTTTGAGAAGAAACAAGACAGATTTCCTGACACTCAATATGACAACGTATAGTTAAATAGCGTGCCTAATTTCATTTTTATTGCGGCTGTACTTATAAATAAATTATCTCAAACGACAATTCTCAGACGTACTGTTGCAAACCTTTCAAAATGCTTTGTAATTTTGCATTATTCCCGTCTGGATAAATATTTCGCATTGAGACAAATTAGTTGATTTCTTCTTTATTAAATCTTTTTAATCTTTAAATGACATTCGAGAGGATTTACTTTTAAAAGTCCCTTTCACGAGCAAACGTGCCAAAAATTTCGTATAATAGTATTTTGATACTTAGAGAAATGCAAAAATTTAAAAAAAAAATCCTACTTTTACAAAAATTTTCATTAATTGTTGTAATTTATTAACTCTGTTTCTCGATTGCTGTCATTTCTGTCATTTAAAAATATAGTTAAATTTTGAAATGCCTTGATAGATTCGAGAAATACTCAAATGTACCCCAAAATATTACGCCACAATATTATATATATATATATATATATATTGCTTCTTTATAAAAACAGCCTCTTTACGGACGAAAATAAATAGTTTCTGTTGCAAATCATATTTTTGTACAATCATATTTTGCCACAAATTTTTATTTAGTTTGTTTGTCTTCAGTTTGTTTTTCCTCCTGATGTGGTAAGAATAGTTTGTTCATTTGTGTATTCCCTATTAAATTACTTTATTTTTATTTTTTGAAAACGTAATTCTCGATTAGCTTCAATTAATTTTTGATTTAATTCGAATGTTTGTAACTGACTGTGAATTCGTAAAAAGTATGTACTTTTAAAAAAAAGCATTATAAGGATTAAAAATAGGAAAAAGTAGTATAATTTTTTTTACATTTCCTCGTAAGTTTCAGGATGTGTTTGTACGATTTTCTTGGTATAATGCCGATAAAGTAGAATTTTAGAAACATCTACAGGATTTCCATTTAAAATTTATACATAGCATAAGTTACATGTAAATTAAGTTTATTAATTAAACTCCATATAATTCAGTTTATCATTTTTATTTACATTAATTAAAAATTTATATATAAAACAAATTGTTACTGCACAAGTTCCAATGCTGCTATGACTACTGCTGGTTTTATAACGCGATTTCTTATAAAAAGTATAAATTAATTAATGCAATGCGTATGCCTTTGATGCAATACTCGGGCTACTTTGAACTGTTTTGTTAATCTATCTATACTTATATAAAGCTCAATGTGTGTGTGTGTGTGTGTGTGTTGGCGCTCTACAGATCAAGCCATTTGATCTACAGCTACCAAATTTGGTACATGTATACCGTAGAGGTCGGGAATGTGCACCTGGGGTACCATTTTTTGAATTTTTAATTAGAATTTTAATTATTAATTAAAAATTAACTTTCCCGCCAAAAACTCTTCCATTTTCCCCACCGCCAAATGAGTAAGGCTTCAGGTTTTTTTTCTTTCTCAACAGTAACGAGGCTAGGGTTAACATTTTTTGGCCGATTATTTCAAACGATTCTGTTTATTTTCTTAATGTTTGATGCATTTAAAATTAAACATTATTAATTAGTCTATCTTTCAGATTCATTCTGAAGTACTTTTGAATTAAAATAACACAGAATAAAGAAAATTAAAAATGTCTAATCTGCACAGCGTTACCCCAACTGGCGTAGAAAAATTCACGCATTTGCGTTACCGTAACTGGCGTTGAAAATTCACGCATGCGCATTGTGTTCTGATTGTTGGCAATATTATCAACGGATGATTCTTGATTTAAATTATTTTTAAGCTAGTTGCATGCTTTTGTAATTAAATTGTATTTATGTTCGTTATATATATTTTTGTATATGCTTATAGTTTTAAGTACATCGTTTTTTAAGTAGTTTTTTTAAACCTGTTTTCGACCGATTATTTTAGACGATTCATTTTATTTTCTTAGTGTTTGATGCATTTAAATTTAAACATTGTTAATGAATCGATCTGTTCATGATGAATCTGAGAAAATTTTGTGACAAATTCTTGTGATATTACATAAGAAAGATATTCTTTAGTGCCCATAAAGTTTAAACACTCATTGATTCTGTTATCAGTAATCATATTATTAAAAAATGCTTTGTTTCAGTAAAAAATATTATTATATTAATTGCAGATTCATTCTTTCCATTTTAAAGCATGAATTCTACGGGAGCAAACAGAAAATTAGAGAGATACATATTACGTTATGACTGAAGGCCTTTATAATAGTATGAGTGAATTTTATTTGAAGTTTTAAAAAATTTTGATGAAGAAGCTATTAAAGTAGGAATTGCGTAAACTATTTAATTATTAAAATTTAAACGAACATTAAGATTGGCGAACCAGCTGGTCGCCAAAGGCGGCTAGTTTTTAATACATTTATGTTTCGAGAAAACTTTATTTTAAAATGCCACAGGTAAAACTTTTGTAAATTAAATTTATCAAAAAAAGTTGCAGGTAAAAGCCCGATGCATGGAACATGAAAGGACAGAATGGAAATACATTTCAATGGAAGATGCATATATAAATTCTGGATACGAAATGAAAGATATACATAAAAAACGAGTTAAAAATTCAATCATGCGAGAAAACTCCAGTACAGCATGACTTTATAACGTGAATTATACTGTATGCACTTATCGTATTATCATGTTCAGGAGTCCACTCTATTTGAATAAAATAATATTCTGTTCTCAGAATTCAATTGAAATACTCTTTTCCATTGAAAGATCGTAAAATTCAATTCAGATGGCGAAACATTTTTTTTTCTGTACTGACATGTTTGATCCCCTCTGTTTACTATATTTCAACGCTATTGTTCTAATTTTAATCTCCTCTTATTAATCGCTCTGCTGCAAAAGAAAGAAATGTAATGCACTGCAATCTTGCTGTTATTTTTAAACGTTGTCCTCGATATAAACCTTCCATCAGGAACTATTCTAGTTCCCATCCTAAAAAGTGGTTCGTTTTTTTTTTTTTTTTTTTTCATGACTGACATAAATGAGTCAAATAAAATTAGTTGCGTGCGCGCATTGAATTATGGTTCGAATTTTACTGCAGATGTGAATGGAACGGAATAAATGAATGAAAATTTTTAAAGTGCGATTCTAACAATGTAATCTTTCTCGGGTGTGAATGCTTTTATCTCACTTATGAAAACTCTACGTAGTGAGAAATTGTATTGCTCACATCGTCTTATTTTAATATGTTAATGTAGTGAAAATTTAAATAGTTTTAAATATAAGTTTGTATATTTATCAAGTAAATATCTAAAAATGGAAACAATATATATATGTGTGTGTGTGTGTGTGTGTGTGTGTGTGTGTGTGTGTGTGTGTGTGTGTGTGTGTGTGTGTGTGTGTGTGTGTGTGTGTGTGTGTGTGTGTGTGTGTGTGTGTGTGTGTTTAATTACAGGCTTTATTCGTTAATAGGATTAAAATTCTCTATTAATACGTTTTTAACAATAAATTGATTCTTTAATTTCTACATTTGCTATTATATTTTTCGTGCATTTCCTCCTTCCAGCAATGTTATTACCATCATACAGTTTTCATTTGTCCTAATGACAGATATGATCGGCAGTTTTGAAGGCTCTCAGGTTCATGGCTCAATTCTACCTCAAATCCATAGTGCACAGAGGCTTAGTGCTCACGACACCTTCTTGTTAGTGTAGAACGAAAATTTGAAGATTGAGATTTATTCTCAGATCTTCGACTTCTATTCACAGACCATAATTAAATTCTTGCCTTCTGATTATTGATTAGAATTACAAAATGCGCCATTAAATTGCCTCTTGTAAATTTAAACCGGAACGCTTTTCAAAGAGACAGTAAATATTTGAGTTAAATTTCTTAACATAAAGCACGCTTCATGCTTTAAAATGCTATAGTCAAAATTTATTGAAAAAAAAAACTCGCATAGCTACCTACTATAGAGTTCATCATTCTAACGCTGATTTTGATAAAGTTTTCATCTTTAATCTCAATTCTGAGAGAACTAAAGAAAGTGGATATCCTATACAAACTAGCAAAACATTTTTTATATATATTTTCATAACTGAATGTTATACATTGGGAAAGAATTTCTGCAAGGAAAGATTGAGAATTCATTATGTTTTACTGTTAATATTATTTTACCATTAAGAATGTCGCCATAATAATTAAAAATGTTAGACATCGCCAAAATAGAAAGAACCAATAGCGGTCAACTCGTACAAAAAAGAAAAAAGGTGCTCTTAAATATATATCAACTAACATCTTGTTTGCGAGCAGTCAAACATTGAATGATCGGGAAAACAATGATGCATTCCTACATCAGATGAAACTGATCTATTCTCGAGGCTTTTCTCACTTATCAATGTTTACAGTTTCATTTGACAGTTCCAGTTTCACTGAAAAATAAAAACTGTGAGATTGTTTGAGTTTGGAGATTCCACAATAAGAATATAGAAGAATAAATTGTATATTTTCTTCATATTTTGCAATTTTACTTTTGTAAAGGTAAGAATATGTATCAGGCAGGGCAAAGTTCATTGAAATTTAAAGTGATTGCTGTATAAGAACGTCAGTGCCAATGATGATTTGTGCAGTTTCGTGATGGTGATTTTGATCTTTAATTGCAGTCCTTCGTCGGGCAAACTCATCGAAACTCATCAAACCTTTACGATCCGTAAGCCAGCTTCACATTTGGGTATTTGTAAACTCAAAGAAGTTCATTTAACGGTGCTTATTAATATTTGTAATATGCTCTTTAACCTTCAGAAAAACTGTCTCTTTTTGATATGATTTATAAACGGTGATGAAAAATGGGTTGTTTACATCAATATTGTGCTCAAAATGTCGTGATCATGGAATGATGGGCTGATTTGAATGAAGCCAAATTCTCTGAAAGTGGAGAAGTTTCAAGTGTCGGTGGTTTTGAGCATTTAATGAGGACAATGGAAAACAATCCATTGAATTTCTTGCCAGCCACTATGCTATTGCACGTACGAAATTGGAGTAAGAATTTGATAGATTGTGCAATAAATTAAAAAAAGAAAACAAAGAAGCTATAGGAAGATAAACTATAAGAAACAATCCCAAGATAAAAATATCAAATAAACATTATTGAAACGAAACACTGAATATACGAATAATAAAATCATGGATTAATACTGAGAAATATAAATCTTCGGAACAGAAAAAGATTTCGCGATATCAAATTATGGAGAAATATAAATCTTCGGAATAGAAAAAGTTTTCACGATATCAAATTAGTATTCTATAGATTTCATAATATATATGAAAAGAAAATTATTTTGTTATGCCTTGATTTTGCCTTCTGTGATTTGATTCTGCATCTCGATACCAACACTCTATTTTGCAAATATTATATCTATCTGTTTTTGATGCAGAGATCGTATCTTAGTATGGTCTTTCGAATTACTTTTGCCATTAAAATTTGGCTTGGTTAAATTACTTTTGCCTTAACATTGCCATAAAAAAGTGGTTCTTGTGCCAATAAGATTTAATTTACTTCTCCTTAAATTACTGTTAATCTTTTATGTCATCTTGAAAGATAGGGAAAGTTTATATGCGTTGTGCAAATAGATTTGAAATTCTACCTGCATAAGTGCATTCTACCTGCAATTGTACATAAACCATATTTTCACTAAATTTGCAGAAATGAATAAAATTCTTTTTCAAATAAAAAGCATCTTCTTATTTTGTGGCATTCGCTTAGATTGGATAAAATATATAAATCCACATAAAGCAAACAAAAGAAAGAATTTACTTATTTAATTACAGATTTTTCAGATTAATTACATTTTTTTGTCTGCAATGCTTTCTTAGCTTTTAATAAAGAAAGAAGAAGAAGAACAACAAAGTAGTTTGTTGTTTGCTGTTAGCTAAGCAATTCCTACAAAATTGGGAATTTTCTTCTATTTTTGTAAATTTTCAATAGAGAGTAAAATCCTTTACAATTGATAATTACTTAACTCATTGGTTGCAGTAAAGTCAAGCAGAAATAAACAAAGAAAGCTCGAAATTTTTTCATGTCCCATATCTTGAATCAGATCAAATTCAGATTGCAACTATTGACTCTAAGCCAAATGAGTGAATTACGAAACAGATTCCCTTCCGAAAAATTACATAATCGCCAAATATGAAATTTATTTTAAGAAAATGTGACAGAAGATATAAAAATTACTAATTTTATTAGCATTCGATTTTTAAAATTGAGATGCTTAAGATTGCAAATCATTTCATTTATTCACAACATTTTTTTTTATTTAGATTGCCCTTTGTTTCAATAAAAAAGGAATTTGTGTCATGTGCATGAAATTTGTAATAAGCACACAGTAGGCGCATATTAATTTAAACCTTTGAATTTACTGAATGTTGTACAATTAAGACTTTGCTTTTTGAATTTCTAAATGAAATTTTGACCATAAATATTTTTTTTACTATACAATGTGGAAAATAAAAATAAAAAAACTTCTAAATCAAAATTAATCTATATAGATACGCTCTAATAATCAAAAATTATTCGAAAAACAAAAAACTCTACACAGTAATTTACAACCAAAATTTCTTTGGTTCTGTCAAATCACCATATTTGCTGAAACGTTTTCTAAATTGTTTTCTTTTTGTAATCCGGAATTACGAGCACGCGAAAGCAATTCAAAATAAATTTAATTTCTATTTTACTTCTTTGTTCAGAGTCCAAGAAATAAAAAATATACTTTTCACATTATGTACGGTATTAATTTACGCACATTGAATTTTCTTGTATTTTGGACAATTTTTATAAACCATCTGAATAACATCGAAATGTATAAATCCAAATTATAATTAGTATGCCAGGCAGATTCTATGATTGAAATATTTTACATCCAGAACAGAGAGCAATTCAAATATTTTAAGTGTCTCATGATTAATAAATAATTATTGTAGGAATTTGAGGTTTGGACCAACCTATGTTGTATATCCTATTAGTGAGACAAAAGTATATGAAAAGCAACCAATAGTATACTGTACATGTACTGTACATGTATTTTTGAAAAAGAAAAGAGATAATAAGCCCCCAAAAATTTTACAGTCCACAAATAACAATTGTTCTTGTCTCATTTAATGAGTATATCGTATTTTTTCTGTTTGATTACTTAAATTAATCGAATTTAAAGAATATTCGTTTTCGAAATTATAAGAAAGGCTGCAAAATGTACAAATTAATATTTATTACTCCATTTGTACGATCTTTTTATCGAATGAGAAATTAGATGTTTTATTTTATTGTATTGAAATTTGATTAATTCAAAAACAAATCGCATTATTATAAAAATGTATTATTTTTCAGGAAGGCAACAGTGTGAGATTTACTTAGAATACTAAAATTTCAATTCTATTTTTCAAAGTATTTCATAGACGTCCCTCCATCAGTACGAATGTATAAATAATAAAATTTTTTGAAGTTATGATAAATTTTTGCTACCTTTGTATTTTGATTTATAAAAGAAAACCTTCCGTATGCTGCTTATTATTAATTTTATAATCATTTTTTCTTCTGTTGATTTCCATCAATGATTAATTCGCTAAAAAAATTGAAATTATTTAAATTTACCTTTCGGTCTAAAACAAAATTAAAATTTGTGGAATGTTTTCTCATTCATTTGAATCGAGTTTGCAATAATGTACATGTAGAATTTCATCTCTTGGATTGAAAAAGAGTGAATTATTTTTTTTAAATATAAATTATCCAAACTGATTTCAGAATGAAAAAAAAAACAAAAACAAAAAAAAACTGCTGAAAATTTCTCATTTTCTCAAAACTTCTCAAAACTGTAGTGTGGAGAATATTTCAACGTAATTACTGAAATCCCTACAGCATATGCGGTTTCTTTTGACATCTTCAATCAGACGTCTTTGGATTCGTTTAATCAAGCGTCTAGATTTGCAATTAGGTCCCACTTCAGATAGAAGCGAATCTTTCTTTCCCCAGAAAAGAAATTTGAAAAGACAGGATGTTGCTGCAGTCAAGATGAAAGCGTCAAATCGTCAAAACGATTATTTTTCAAACAAACAAAAAAAAGAGCCCATTTTTAAACAAGAGACTCGTTATTAGTAAAACTTTTCTAGCAATGTGTGGTGGGTCATTTTTAGAAGTACTTTAATTGGGCCTGTTTTATACAGCAGTGTGCTGAATAGGAGTAGACATATCAGTTAATTTTGAATGAAATGACGTCTGAACTTTTTGGTTTGGGATAATTTTTTCTACAAATGTAGTTTCGAACAGATAGTGCTTCTTCTCATCCTACCTCAGCTCTAAGTGCTGTAAATCAACCCACTATCAGCTGGTTATAAGCTGATAGTGGGTTGATTTACAAAAACTTTTAGAATTCCTTCCAAATTATCTGGCGTCCAGTGACATTAATTTATGGGGTTGTTTATGTATTTCTGCATTTAACACGTTTTCTGTCGATGCATCAAATCTTTGTCAACATATTCTAGAAGCACGTCTCGATTTCATAAGTGACGAATTGAATCGCACGTACGCATTATTGTTAAAAGAAGCAACACTACATAGGTATCGAAGGTGTTGAGTTTGAACAAGTGATTTAAGTACTTCGATTATTGTTTTAATTAACTTTCATTTAATTATTTGATTTTAAAGATTATTTGATTTTTTTAAATTTAACTAAATCAATTTAGTAACTTTTTTGGGGTTCTTTTAGTTTGAGGAATGAAAAAATGGTTCAAATCAATAATTTTGCTTTTCAATATTTCAGAAAGTTTTACAGACATAAAAATGAAACTTTATATACTTACAGACGAGTGTAAGAATAGCATATTAGTAGAAACAAGAAAAAATGTAGAATCAAATAAACTGACATTAGTGTAGAAATTGCTGTTTTTATTTTATCTGAGTGAAAATTTTCTTCAGAAAATAAATTTTTCATTTATCGCCAAAAATCTTCAAATTTAGAAAATAATCTAAATATGTTAGGGATTGGTCATTAAAAGAAAAGGTAAATTTATTGTTTTTAATGTCTATATTTATTAATGCTCTCGACAAAGTTCGGAAGTACTAAACAGAAAATCGAAGATATTGGAATGTGTGTGTGTATGTGTGTAAAGTTGAGCTGTTGTTCATGTTTTGTGGTAAATTTAAAATTTAGGCCTAAGGTGTGGTACATCTTTTCTTTTTTTTTTACTGAAATTATATGGTATAAAAATTTTTGTAAATGGGACAATTGGGATGACAGCCTTTGTAGCTAAAAATCCCTAAATCCCCCTCTTTCAAACAAACAAACAAATGGGAAAATAATTAATTAGGACCTTTTTTATTACAGTCGAGTTTAAACTGTAATACCTAGTATCATTAAAAAGAAGTTGACAGTTTCTTTATTCAGCTTAAAGAAAAAAACGAACAAGCGCCTGAAGACGTTCAACAATATTCAAATAGTTAAAAAGCTTCGGAATCTCAAACAGTAGTTTATAAAAACAAAGCAAATTCATGAACTATCATCTATTAGTTTTTTTCTGCATTTTAGTGTTACTCACTAAGTAAGACAGAAAAAGACGAATACTGATTCATTAAGAGATAGCAATTCAAATATGTTTCTGCTGTTATTTAATGTTATAAAGCTTTCATTTACTTCAATTACGTTTAGGTAGTGTATCGAAACAAGACGATAGAACCGTTTTGAATCATGGTCAGGAGACGGGGATCCAAACTTTTGAATTTCAACAGCGAGGAAACCTTTTATCAAGACGAATTGAATGAGAACCTGGTCACTTAGATTGTGGTTCTTAGGACTAAGATTCGTCTCTCTTCTTGCGGTAGATTCGAGTTTTGAAGCTCAACTAGCTTCGAAACCTACAACCTCGCAAAGTCATCGCAACTTCTAGTGTTGTCTTAAAAATTCGCACATGCATTGCATACACACACACACATTTTTAAAAAAAAATTTAAATGGGATCTCACACAGCCAGGAAAGAGAAATGTACCTGCAGTAAAGTGACTTCATTGAGACTGGTTACAGTAATCCTGGCGGAGGAATAAGGAAGTTATGGGAAATAAAGGAGATAAGCCCCCCAAAAAATCCACTTAGAAAAATGGCTATGTCATAATAAAGAAGCAGAAAAAAGTTTCACGGCATTATCTGTAAAATTGGTGGTGAAATTTTCGATTAAAATTATGAGCTTTCCTGACGTGATAAAAAGTTTATCCTAAATAGAAAAATGTATTCTCCGGTAATTTCATACAGTTTTCTGAGTTAAGCAACGACGATATGAAATTTAACAACGAAGAATATAAACAAAAGTAATAAAAAAAATA
Organism: Argiope bruennichi; assembly: GCF_947563725.1. Lineage (NCBI taxonomy): Eukaryota > Metazoa > Arthropoda > Arachnida > Araneae > Araneidae > Argiope > Argiope bruennichi. The sequence goes on from NC_079155.1 coordinate 2,894,268, forward strand.
TCTGAATATAACATTCGGGTGGGGGGGGAGGATATTGGAGAATGCAATTTTAATTTCAAAACGAACGAGTTTTCAAGTCAGGGAAAGTTCACAAATTTAATCACAAATATCCCTGTCAATTTTTATAGATAAATAAAAAATGAAATCCTTGAAACTCTTTCTGCTTTTTTTATTATTATGGTATAGCTTACATTTTTCTCATTGGAGTTTACGACCGATCCCGTTTCATTTAGCTATTTTTGTAACTTCCTTATTTCGCAGCTAGGTGTGCTATATTCTGCCAATCAATTCAGCCCAATCACTCATTCAGAGAGAGGGGGGAGGGGGGGGGAGAGATTGTTAAAATTCTCTCCCTATATATATATATATATATATATATATATATATATATATATATATATAATACTTTAAAGGAATTTAGTGGTGAATAACTTCCTTAGATTATGAATATAAAGTATTAGTATTTTAATTGCATTTTTGGCTATTTCTTCGCGTTTAAACTACACTCATGTCCAAAATTATTTTTCAAAGTAATTCTAAATGACTACCAGTAAAATTTAAACAAATTATATTTTATATATTGTGAAGGACCGGTAACCTTTGTTGTGGGAAAAAGTGTTGTTTAGCATTAATTTTTGAGGAACTACTGAAATTAGACCGTTTAGGCATCTGGGATTTTTGCCTGCAATTTTAAGAATATTGCATTAAAACAAAAAAATTAACCTGTATCCAGTGAGAATAAGTTCTCATAATCGTTTAGACGAGTCTTTGAGATGAAGAGCTGGTGGCAGGCTTGAAGCTGGGCAGTCTCAAGCGGAGGTGGCTCGATGGTTACAAGTGGCACCGAAAGTGGTATCCAGGTTGTGTAATCAATTCCAAACAAATGATGCTGTAACCAGGAAGGCCGGCCAAGGCCGTCACAGAGCAACGACGCCTGCACAGGATCGCTATTTGGCATTAAGTGCACGACGGCATAGGCTGACAACAGCTCCTCAACTTGCTCATGACCTTGCTGCTGCGTCTGGAATAAGAATTTCCAGACAAACAATATACAGACGTCTAGCAGAGAGGGCCCTTTATGCCCGGGGACCGGTTGAGTGCGTCCCTTTGACTGCATCCAACAGAACAGCCCAGTTGTGGTGCCGAACGCATCCGTCTTGGGCGTAGCAAGAAGGGTTGTTTTCAGTGATGAGTCGAAATTAACCACACAGAGTGACACTCGTCAAATCTTCATCTGGAGAGAGCGAGGAGCTCGCTATCATCCCTCATACGTAAAAGAAATCGACAGCGGAATCCTTGTCTGGGGTGGCATAATGTTGGGCAGTCGTACACCACTGCACGTCTTCGATACGGGTACTGCCAATGCACATCGCTATAGGGAAGAGATACTTGAAGCCTATGTGAGGTTGTTCCGAGGTGCGTTAAAGAGTTAAAAGCCACGCTTTTGGAAAAATGGGCTTTGTTGCCCCAATCATTTATTGGCACCCTCATAAACAGTACGAAAGCTCGTTGTGAAGCTTAATTTATTTAATAATTTATTTAATATGCTTAAATTTATTTATGATATAATACTTTTTTATAAAAGGACCCTGAAAGCAACAGAAAGGTATTCAGTGTGAGGACTACTCTCAAAACGTACCTTTTCTCTAAGTGCAAAAACGCATTTTCTCTAATAAATGTAAATTTGCACGTTACCGAAATTACGAAATATCAATCATTGCATTCGATATGTTCAATCATCGGCAATGAATAGCTTTATTGTAGATAATAAAACAGTACCAGGGAACCGAATATGTATTTGAATGCATTTTTTCCCAATTTATTATATCCAAAGTTTGACACAAATCTATAATTGTAGTAAAAAAAATCACATATCGAATTTCATATATTTCAGTATTTGCGTTTTTGAGTTATCGTGTATGCACGTTTGTGAAAGAACAAGCCTTGACGGATTTGGTCCCAAATTTGATACATATCTATATTTTAATGTAAAATGGATGCATCAAATTTTTTTTTATCGAGCTATCTTCTTTTTGTAGTTTTCACGTTAACTTATATTACCGGACAGGCAGATTTCTTTTGATTGAATTTCGGTCAAAATTTTACAGAAATGTACGAATTTGGCATAAAGACCGTATACCAAATGTCGTTTGTCTGTTTCGAGTTATCGTGTTCACAGACAGACATAATTCCAGAACTGTGTTTTTCGGACTCAAGGAAGCCCGAAACTTGAAGATTCATCGAAACCTCGCTTTGTTTTTGATACCAATTTTTAAAAAATCAATGTGCCTCGTACTACCTTTCTTTTGTCTTACAATTTTCTTTATTTCTTTTCAGTCAACATCAAGTGCGGAGGGGTCGGGCTCTCTGTCCCCTTCACCTGTTGCACCAAATGCTCCAAAATTCGGTACTCTCATACCAAACAGAATCTTCGTAGGTGGAATAGCAGCTAACGTAAGTTTTAAATATTAAAAAAAAAAAAAACTTGATCATTTTGGTTTTGAGATTAAAAAAAACTCCATCAGCTTGCAATGTTTGCAAAATTTTGGCTAACATTTTAATTTTAATTTTCCATGTTAATTTGGAAACAAATGAATGCGGCAAAGATTCGATGTTATCTTATTCGCACTATTATATACAACAAATGTATAATAATGTGAATATTTTATAAGTGACTAACCGTGCAATCAAACCTCTCTTAGCTTTACGTACGTTTTTCTAATCTACGAGTAAGAAGTTTTAAATATGAGTATTAAAATTATTTTGATTAGATTTTTGTTACAGATTCTAGCATTTCATAATCATAGAATTTGATGAATTATGCTTTTCATGAATTGAATATCTAAAGTGCACTCTCAATAGCGACGTTTATAGAATTATTTCATGTGCGTCACAATCTCATGATAAGCGCAAAAGTGCTTGTCATCGCGAAACTTCATACTTTTCCTCTTAATGTTAAAGCGGATGGCAATAAAACTGAAGTAGCCGGCCGCGTTTTATGTGTAACACATTAGTAAAGTTTGATTCAATCGCATGATACGCTATTAACATTAAAAACGTAAGAGTTCCCTTCCTTTCAAAAGATTTTAAAAAATTCAATACGAAATAAACTTTTTGTCAAAAAAAGATGAAAAAAAGGACTAGATTTGAAGAGACTGTTGGTGCATACGATGTGATTTCTCACATTTGAGTGCAATCTCATATAAAGAATCTCAGAATCTCTCGAAATCTCAGTAAGTGAAATCAGTTACTTGATTCGCAATTCATTCTATCGTTCGGCATCAAAAAAAGAATGCGCCTTGCTCCAGACTAGCCAAATATAGGGTTCCCTGGCTTCCATTAATAGCAAATTTAAATACCTAATTAATACCCTTAGAATGATTTAACATTCGAATAAAAATAAATTTCTATCACCTTATCTATAAAAGATAAATGAGTTTTAAACACATGCCTTGGTTTTTATAGATGTATTAAACTCAACATATTAAAATTATCAACTGAAAAAAAAAACGATTTTAAAGATAAAATCATACGTACTACCTGGAACTGTTATTATTTCAATATGTTTTTCTAATATATACTATCTCTTGCATTTTTACATTAAATATAAAAAAAAATTCATCGCATAATATTTTTAGCAGAATTTTTAACAGTGGTCAATTTTACTAAAAGCAATTAATTTATTATATACTTGGTCACATTCAAAATGACTAAATTTTGCTTCTTTTTTCAATTTCTACTATTAGTTCATACTCTTCCTATATATTTATATGTCTTGTTCAAGTTTTCAATCGTTCATAAAATACTTTTTATTCATCCACTCAAGTTCAAATACATTTTTAAAAATTTGTAATGGATGACACTTGATGTTAATACAGTTTTTTCAAATATTAATTCATTAATTATTAAATTTAATTCATTTTAAATACTTTGAATAGAGTTTTAGCAGTTTGTAAGGAAGATTGAAATCAACTGGCAGTAGCTCAATCGGTAAAATGCAAGGATTTCAGTATTTTTTCACGTGCAGGTGATGAAGGCGAGTTCATTTTTTGCGAAAGTAGGAAATTTTTTTTATATATTACTTGTTTATACTAAAATGAAAGAGCGGCTATAACTACCAAAAGTGAAATTTTGTTACATTTGGTATTTAATAATCTTATGACTTGACGGAGAATGAATTCTTTCGAATCAAGAACCAATTCATCGTACACGTCGCATACATTCTGCTTTAAACTCCAGTGACCTGTTACTCCTGATGTAAAAGACTACCATTTGCTCCTGCAAACTGAATACTTTATATTTGGTTATTTTTTAAAAATTTTTATAGTTGAATTTTAATTTATGTTTAGCATAAATTATCTAATTTTATTAACATTACTTTATAATATAATCATACGTATTATCAGCATTATTAGAGTTCATCTCATCTAAATGGTATTGACAACTTTTAACTTGTTTTAGGTAAGGTTTTTGTCAAATTATTTTTAATATATTTGCATGTTAATTGATAAATATGCAAACAGTTTGTTGGAAAAATTTTTATGTTTAAAAAATGCAATATATAATATAATGCAAACTTTTCACAATTCTTTTCTTTCTTTTTTTTTTCAACGAAACGATAAGTGGAAATTTGGAAAGGATTCTAGAACAGTAGATACTTTTCTCTTTTACATGAGAGTCATTTTCTTTTTTTCTATTCTACAAGATTAGATAATATGTAAATTTATTTGCAAAATATTAAAGGACAGATGCGTGCGTCGTTATGTTTGTCAGATGACTGCGACACCATCCAGTTAAGATATTACGGGACAAACGAATGCTTCTGAGGAAAGGATTCTCAAGAGAGAGAGAGAGTTCAGTTTTCATTCTATTTCTAAGCAGTTTCTTTAGGAAATTCGTACTCCAAATGTCATCCAACTCGTTTCTGTTTTCTTTTTTTCCTTCTAGAGCAGTCATACAACTTTCCTCGCCTTAGAAATGTATGAAGGTATCTTTGGCTAAAAATGTGCTAAAAGTAATGATCAAGCATGTTCTTCGGACCAAACGATCATTATATCTGGAAATCATAATAAATATCAAAACTTTCCATGTAAGAGCTGGTCTTGCTTCATTTTCTAATCCTTTTCTTACATGATCTTTCCTCTTGCACCCTTTAAAGGCTTTCAAAACAGTTTTTTATTTGATTTATTTCATGTTTCTGAAGAGGGAATTTAGTAATGAATTTTTTACAACATACTGATGAGTCAGAGATTTAAACATTTTTTTAACCTGTCATGTTCCTATGGGAATGCATCATCTCGGTGACAGTATTTTATTTTAACGTATGTAATGAAAAGATATTCAACCATTTATTGTTGTCACGTGTAGGACGTGAAGGCATCCTGTTTCAAAATCAGTGGGAGGGGTCTCGCCAAACACTTCCTCGCATTCTCTCTAACAAAGGTGTTATCCCACAAATACCGTCATGAATGAGGGTCCTTGGTGAAGGTAAAGAATGCTTTGTATGGCACTGAAGTACAATAGCTATCCAATATGGAGCTTTGACGTGAATTCGACATTTTTACTGAATCTATAGTGTGAAGTTGGCAAATGTTTCGGAGTTTACTCCCTGCCATGCGATTTATAGTATCCAAAATTCGAATTTGTGTTTTGGACTCTTTTTTTGCCTATAGTAGTCAGAAAATCACATTCCAAATATGACACATTTAAGTTATGGAGGGGGTTTCACCAGGCTTCTGAAAGTACAAACCGACAGCCAATCCACTTCTTGTTGGGATTTGGCTCAAATGTGAGGGGTGTCTACAATGCGTATGTTAAATCTGTACACCGAATGCTATCCATCCAGCTCTCTTCATTCTGTAGTTAACTGATATTCGAACTGACAGGCAGACTTCCTCTGAGTAGATTTTGCTCAACATTGGACAGAAGTCTACAACATGGGTGTCATGACCCTACACGGAATTTTATTCGTCTATCTCAAAGCGATTTTGATCTTTGTCACAAACAGGCAGGCAGACCTCATACCCAAAGTGTGTTTTTCGAACTCAGAGATATCTAAAACGTGAAGATTTGCCAAAATGTCGAATTTTTTCAGGATTACAATATTTTTTTTATACGTATGTGAGAGAATAAACATTACTTTTTTTTTTCTTTTAGACCACCGAATCGGAGCTTCACCAGCTTTTTGCTGCCTACGGGAATGTGAAGGCTACGAAGATCATACTCGATCGAGCTGGAGTCTCGAAAGGGTGAGTACTTTCCCTGTTTGCAGACTTTTCTCAAGTTTTTGTCCCATCGTTCCGACTAGAACGAACCGAAAATATCTTTAACTTAATGACGTCGATCCAAGTCTGACAGTTAGTAAATCTTTCCTATAAATGACAAGCCGAAAATCGGGAAATATTGAAAGTAAAAAAAAACAGAATGTAAAAATGTTTATGCTATCTGGAATTGATTCTTTTATAGTAAAACTTTTGTACTCATATTAATGAACGTGGACAAACTGAATTAATTTTTATGGAATCAAAATTAATTTAAGGATTAAACATCAAAAACACTTAATATGTTTTATTTATGTATAAAGCATATTAAGTTTTTTTAATGACTCTTTTTTTTTATTTATTAAGAGCTAAGATATAAGATAATCATTAAAAAAAAAAACTAAGAAACGGAATGACTATCATTTATTCTCTTGATTAATATAACTTTTTTACGACTCTGTTAAAGGTAACATGTTTCGTATTTCATTTTACATGGTAGGAATTAAAATAGAAGGCGTAGACTATAAATAGAGGCGTAGAGGAATTTTAGGATATTTCAATAACAATCATTTTAAAGCCGATTATATGAAAGTAAGGAAAGTAATGTGAAAATGAAGAGTCTATTCAAGCTAGGGTGGATTTATAATACAGATATCAACTAGAAAACAGCAGGCGTCTGAATACGTTAAAATAGATGAAAAAGGCATCATGAAAATCCAGAATTTATGTTTGATTAGTTCAAATTTCACCAAGCAAATAAGATTCAAAAATGATTCCATCGAAGCGTATCATTTTTGGCAGGGAAAGCAGGGTGATGCGTATGTTCTGTAAGTAATTGATCACGAGACAAAAGGATTTGTTGTAAAGAAGCAACTCTCACTAAGAAAAAAATCAATAGGAAATACAATTTTAAGAATTAAAAAAAAAGTGTAAATAAATCTGAATTTCGGAAGACTGGTTCTTTTTTAACCTTTCATTCATTCATCCTTTACACAGCCATTTAAATGGAATAATTAGAACATTCACATTAGCATATAAAATTAAATTGTTAAATATGGTTTCCTAACTGTGATGTAAGGATATATAAGTTCTAGGGCTCATTTCAGGTGATATATATATTTAAATTGTTGTCAGCTTCTCCACTCCCGAAATAAAATTGCTTCCAGTGCTCAGATTTTTATTTTTAGAACCCCTCATAGAAGAGTTATCTGTTCGTATCTTAATAAATAAAATTGCTGCTTGAGTATTAACTGCGCGATAATTTCTGGTAGCTACGAAAAAGGCCATTAGTATGCTATTTTCGGCGATTTTTTGGGCGCTTCATCTCTGGGATATGGTTTAATATACAAGTTTTCAAAAAAGAGAAATGGGCACCTGTTTTTCTATCCATTTAAACCAATGTTTGATACCATTTTAATTACACACGCATTTCATTTACTTCAGTCATTGCCTTTTTGAATAATCGCATTTGCATGCTTTTGAAAGGAAAGAAGGCCAACACTTTGATTTAAAATTCAATATGGGCATGTATTTCAAATGCTAAATCTGCTTTAAATTTCATCCATCTAATTTGTTGCGTTTAAATGCATGCGAAGGTGTCAACCCATGGATGGATTTGGTTCAAGCTTTGATACGGTTCTGCATTTGAGTCGGTCAATCTGTGTGCTGAATTTTATCCATCTTGCTTCACTAGTTTTGTGATAATCATGTTAACTTGTATTTATACAACCGGATGAAGAGACCTCTTCCAAATCGATTTCTACAATCCGATTTAAAGGCTGCATACCAAATTTCATTTGCCCAGCTCGAAGCGTGTTTTGAGTTATCGTGTTCACAGACAGACATGCATTCCAACTTCCACAGGTCTGAAATTTTAAAAATTCGACAAACTCAAGCATTCGAATTTTTTGACGATTAAAATACTTTCTCTTTTATACTCAGTAAACGAGAGCGAAACAAGTGGATATATCCATTTGCATTATGTTCTAAATTTGTAAGCATAAAGGATGTTTTTAATATATAAAATTCATTATAACTAAAATATTGGAGTTAAAAGAGTGTTCATTTGTGGAAAATCTCCAGTCATTTCCTTTTTCTTAGGGAGCAACTGAAATTCAGTTAACTGCAATGACTATAAATTTCGGAATCTGAATGATATTCATTCGCCATTCTTATACAACTTATCCTTTTTGTCTGACGTTGGAAAGATATATATAGGGTGGTGAAAAGACGTATACAGAGTGAAAGGTATTCAAAACGGTATCTCGTATAACCAGAAAAATAATTTGAACCCATACTAAAATGACTACGCCGAATTTATTGAGACAGGTTACAGCGCTCCTAATGGCAAAATAAGAAGTTATAAAAAATAATTTAAAAATAAAAGAGATCGGTCAAAAAGTTCAATTAGAAAAATTTACATTATATCATAATAAAAGTACAGAAAAAAAATGTATGGATTTTCTGTAAAATTGGCGAAGATATTTACGAAAAAAATTATAAACGCTAAAATTAAAACTATAAGACTTGAAAAAGGGTTCGTCTGAATTTTAAAAATGTATCCTCAGACTCCACTCACTCACCCGAGTGCGGTTTTCAGTTGTTGTTTTTAATAAGTTTTTTTTTATTTTCTTTGTTGCCTAAATATCACTTTGCCATTACTTTATTCAGGAAACTGTATGTCAATACACGAAGAATACATTTTTTTTAAATCAATTTTAGGAAGAAATCTTTTCCAAGTCATGGAAAGTTCATAATTTTAATCATAAATACATCCGCCAATCTTACAGATAGCTACATTAAACCTTTTCCTGGGTTTTTATTATATTACATAGAACATTTTTAAATGGGCATTATGGCCGCTCTCTTTTTTTAGTTATTTTTTATAACTTTCTTATTTCACCATTAAGGGAGCTGAAACCTGTCTCAATAAATTCGGCATGATCTTTTTATTATAAGCCCATGTTACTTCCCTGGCTATAGAAACGTCATTAAGAATTTAAAGAGATTAAAAGTGCTTTACCGATCACCCTGTATATTATATATCGCATATACGTAATTAAATTTTATTTACTTGAAATACTCATAGTTTTTTAAATACTAATAAAATTCATCTTAAATATTAATATAATATCATGCACAAGTTCTGAAAATTTCGTATATTTTGGCTATAAGCAAAAAGCAAAAAAAAAAAAAAAAAAAGGCATGAAAACTATGAATTTTCAATACAAACCTTTTTATCGTCGTCATACAGATAAAAGCCACTAAGTAAGTCCAAAAAAAATTTGGTTTTGGGATTAACCTTTTGCCGGCATCGCCAATTAATGCTCTGGCAGACATTGCTAATTCTTTTGAATATTTATCACCCAGAGAGATATCCCCATCCCCTTAAGTCCTGCATACACTTACATCACCAGATTAAAATCACTAAGGGACTTTCGTCAGGTTTATAGCCGATGCGCGTAGGTCATTTTTTGTTAACCTAATATTACTGAGAATAGTCTGAAAATTACTCTTCGTGATCCGTGAAGATGAATATTGGTAATTAAATGACAGGGAATGGTTAGCTAATCAGTGGGAAAGGCTTCACCCGAAATTTGGGATTGTTCGAGATTTTTCCGAATCATAACTGGTGAAGGAAATTTTAATTCCCTAATTTATTCTGGACCAGAGACTCCTATGAGACGAAAGCCACACTATGGAATATCGTACTATGGTGGTGATCAGATTTGAAACTAATAGATTTTCAATAAATCGATTTATTTACTTATTTTTAAACATAAATTTATTGCTGTATTTTGTTCATTTCATACTGAAATCATTCAGTAAAAACATTTGGAACCCGGAAATTCAGTGAAAGAATGCAATTAAACTTTACTGAATCACAGAAAAAAAATGCATGCAATTTTTTATATGCAACTCTCTCCTCTAGAAAAATGAAGAATGCTTCCCCATAAATTAATCAAGTTCAGTCATTTCTTGTGAAGTTGTTTGATTATTTAAACCTTTCTCGTGTACTTATGAAATCGATAAGCTGAATTGACTGTCAATACTTCCGCTTTAAGAATAAATACTCTGTATCAATGTTTTTCTGACACGATCCATCAGGGATTTATTCAGAAATCTATGCTTATGATTGGGGAACTCTTATATCTTCCTCTTTCCAATCTCTGAGCTGATCCAAAAAGGTGAAAAGAAAGTACCATCGTTAGAAAATTATGGCATAAATTCCTGCCCCGTTCAAATAATTCTTAGTATTTAAATCCAGATGAAAAGAGATAAAAGGATTATAAAAATGAAGCTGATTCAGTTTAGAAATATAATAACTATAAAGCGGAAATTCCCTCCCAGCTTTAGCGCCTCGGTTGAAATAAATGACCAAGCAGCCACGACATATCACATTGAAAACTAGGCCTGATGCATAATAACCCTCATTAAGAACAGCAGATACATGGATACTACATACAGAGATATCAGCAATCATTGCCAATGGGCCTAGAAGTCAGCACCACTATATTTTAATCCACTAGGGTGGCGAGAATCAGACACCATGCTGGAAATTTCCCTTTTACATACTTAAAGTGCCCAGTTGGGCTTTGGAAATACTATAATACAGGTGTCATTGAAATAAATATCTCTTGTTGTAATGATTGTTTGTTTCGATGAGTTTATAAATAAATCACGTGGTGAATACGAATGGCAACTTTAAAATAAGAATCTAATGCAATATAACAATTTACAATGTTAATAAAAAATATAATGAATAAATATCTTTCAGTACTAAATTTATTAATGTTCTTTTAAAAGTAAATCAAAATGAGAATATAAACAAATGCTTAATTATTATTGATTCAAAGGAAGTCACAAAAGCAGTTAATATTTTGGCAAGTAAAAGATCCATTAAAAAAAACTTTTGGTCAACTTTAATGTTATATAAGACGATCTCTCACTTCATCTTAAACTTACTATAGGAGTTAGAAACCCATTAAATAATATTAGCTATTTTTCGTAATGACTCAAAATTTAAAATTGAATTATCTCAAAATTATAGTTTTAGATTTAACGACTTTTGCAAAACCAATGGTTTTTTTAAAAAAAATAATACTTGCTATTTTTATAAAATTGAATGCAATTAATGATCACAGTAAATAAAAAAGGACTGCTGAAATTTCAAAGCATTTCATTAAAATGCGATGAATAAAAATGGGTTTCTTCTTCATCGATTTCTGCTCGTTCCCTAAATACCGTCGTGACAAATCTTCAAAGAAAAATGAAATCTCAAAGGCATTCAAACAGTTTCATTCAACTGTCTGAAAAATCTGGAAAATTGCGTAAATCCGAAAGTCTTTAGATTATTTTGATATCTTAGAGCGCCGTATGGAGGTATGTAACAGACAACTTAAGCTTCTTCCAAGACACGGATTATGCGGGACTTTTCCGTTTACTGCAAGAAGCTATAAAAGAATATACCATAAAAGAATAATAACCAAGAAATTCTATTAGATCGATTCAAGTAACATAAGACTTTCCGAGAGCAATACAGTTGAACAAATGTTTTAATTTTAACTAGACTAATGAATTTTTATAAAACGAGGTGTGTCATTAAAGATAAAATTGTAACTGGCTTCCCTCTGCATGAAATCATCTTTCAATGCACTTATTGAGAGTTAAAATTATATTTTTAATAGTTAGATGTTAAAAATATTTTTGTTAAATTACGAAATAAAATATTCTAAGCTAAAGCAGATCCATTCATTTTTTTTTTAGATTAACGTCCAGTTTTGAAGGCTCTTCATTTAATTTTCACTCTTAACCAAATGATAAAGACAACATAAAATTTCTTTAAACTTCCACAAGACAGCAGCGACAAAGTATTTTTGATGCTCAATTATGTTTCACTCACTCAAAGCGAGTGTGCATACTTTTGTTTGGAGGAAGAGGAATGAAACTTTTCTCGATTTATTTCATTCGGATCATGAATTTGAATTTCGAATGTCTTAAGTGTAGAAATGTTGCAGTTGTTGTACCTTGAGTTTCAGCACGGGGCTGTTAAATGTTATTAACTATCGAATCCCATTTCAAAATAGCTAAGAGAATGTATTATACTTTTTTTTTAATATTTAAACTCTTTTTTAATAATAATAGAACAATTTCTGCTCCAAAATAATTTCTCACCACTTTTTTTTTAGATATGGATTTGTAACCTTTGAAACAGAGGAAGAAGCGAGAAGAATACAAAAAGAGGTGCGGAAATGTTACATTATTTAATGTGATTTTCAATAAATGCGCCAAATATAATTTGTTAATTCACCGATAATCGAAGTAAAATCTGTCCAAAAACGATTTTATTTGAACGATGCACTTTTAAACGTATTTTCCAAGAATTACAAATTTATTTACAGAACATACTTTAAAAAAAAAAAGAATAAAAAAATGGTATTTAATTCGTAACTCGCCCAGTTGTTACATTTTGCATTTAGTACCATAAATGTTTTAAGGGAATACGTTATTTTATTTTAAAACTTAATATAAAGAGAAAAAATACAATAATATAAGTCTAGATCTTTTTCTTTTACTTAAAAAAAACTACTGACTCACAAAACATTAACGTATGTTGATGATGGAAAATATATAAATTATAATTTGATCTTATTATTTAATTAAAGCTCCAGAGAAAACAGAAATTAAAGTATATTTCCTTTCGTTTTTAAGCGTAAAAGTTCATATATTCTTAAAATTCACTACCTAGAGAATATGCAAGAGAAAAAATAATGACATTTTGTATTACCCGAGATTATTTTTGTATGGTCTAAATATTAAATGTCACTTAAGTTTGGAGGATAAATAAATTCGTAGGTGAGAGATTAACATAGAAAGCATGACTTTATACATTTTTGCAAAATAAAATATATGTTTTGAATAGCTCCATATAATTTAAGAAAATTATTTAAACAATTTTTAATTTTTTTTCGTGAAACTTTAAAAAAACACAATGTTCCAGATGGTTATATTATGATTTAAACAATATCCTAGTGACTACATTGTAAAAACTCTGCAATAAAAATAAAAGTCCATTTTCAATATTTTTTACAATCAAGAAAAACTATTTTAAATTTGTAGATGTTGTTATTCTTTTTTTCAATTTAAAATGATTATAAGAGATAAAGAACACACACACACACACACACACACACACACACACACACACACACATATATATATATATATATATATATATATATATATATATATATATATATATATATATATATATATATATATATATATATATATATATATATATATATATATATATATATATATATATATATATATATATATATATATATATATATATATGTATGTATGTATTTCTATCTTTCTATCTTCTGGTTTAGAGAACACCACATATACGACTATCTTAATTATTTAATACTTCACTTTGGAATAATTTATAACCATTCAATCTTTATTTGTGTAGGGATAAGTTGATAAATAAACTTTTATAAAAACAGAAATTTATAAATATTATGACATAGAGATAAAACTATATAGAAATAAATTTTAATATTAATAAAACTAAAAGTTAAATTTAAAAAAAGAAAATAAAACTTCCACTTCAAGTAGAACGTTCAAATTATTGTTCATTTTTCTTTGACATTTGTCTGAAAATATCACAGCCTGAAGCGTCTGTAAAATCTGGAGTCAAAGTGTCTATTTGTCTGAAAATGTGTCTTTAAGATTTGTCTGAAAATCCATTTGTTTGTTCATGAAAAAAAAATTAAATTCTCGAAAAAAGAAAAGTAGTTTACTTCAACGCTATAATCAGAGATTATAGGTTTTATTTGTCTATTGGAAATCACAGATGTCCATTAAACAATAAAATAAATTGTGACTCAGCCAAAGCTGTGCTCTTCAAACTTGCCGCATGAATTTCAATACAAATAATTCCATTAGCTCTGCAGAATGGGTCTTATAATGGGTCTTAATTCTGAAATCTGCAAAGTTATTAATAAAAATTTGCATATTTATTGAAAAATCTGCCACGGATGATTCGAGATCAGTTAAATCCGCCATGTCCTAGGCTTCACTTCTTGATAAAAAGAGCCATAATCCTCGCCTTCAGATTCTTTTCTCAGAATCTTGTTTTATTTTGTTCCTGTCAGCAGTTTCTATGTTTCCTTCCAAGACATCAAATGACTCATTAGCAATAAATAAATTTCATGCGTGAAGAATAATATGCATGCAGATAAATTATTTTGAAAGTCAATTTTACCGAAAATTGGTGTTGTTGGTTGTTATTTATGCACTTGTCATAGACAAACCCACTGACGAAGTCAGCGATTTAAGCCCAGTTTGTGCAGTAACTTCTGAGGGTAAAGGCCCCTGAGCACCCGAGGGCAGAAGTATGACTTCTAGCTCATGTGAAAATGACGCTCATACAAGCGCTTACACAACCCCTTTTTACGGGGGGGGGACTTTTTCACACACCTCACATGGAACACAGGGGGAAGAATAATCATGCCCGAACCGGGACTCGATCCCGGGACCCCCAGATCGCTCTACTCCCGAAAAATAATAAAAGTACAAATCGCTACCAAGTTCTTATATTTAATATCACTTCCTATAATATGGTAAATAATTCCATATATGTGAGAAATATAAATTTTTTTCTTACATTAAAAGGCTCTTCTTTATTACCTAGAAGTGAAGACTCTCAGTGGTAATTGCGGAAGCTAACTTATTTCTCAGAGGAAAAAAAATCAGACTGCAGAAAGTTAACCTTCCTTAAAGCTGTTATATCCTACACACCCAAGAAATACATAACTTAGTAAATTTAACATAGTCGGTGTACCGAACGAATGATGAGACATATGATCGTTTCGTCTTCAATTTTTCTAAACACAATCGCAACTAAAGTTAAAGTTTTGGCTTCAGTTTTGTAAAGTTATTATAAGAAAATATTACAAAGCGTTTCTCTTCTCCCTCGAGAGTATCTTATATAAGATACTCTCGAGGGAGAAGAGTATCTTCCTCGCTAGCTAAAAACATAAGCAGAATTTAATTTCGCTTGTTGCCCTTATATACCAAAGTATTTTTAGCATGCCGACATCCATATATTAATCAATTATCACGGGACGAACAGCTATTATACAACTTCAGATGCAATTATATTAATTTATTTTTATTTTCTTTTTCAGGCTGATATAATATTGAAAGACAAAAAATTGAACATTGCTCCAGCTATAAAGAAACAGGTAATTTTTAAAAATACTTTAAGAATATAAATTATTTTATGCAAAATAATAAGTCTATTTTCTAATAAATATATTTTTTTAAATTTTCTATTAAAATAAGTAACTACAAAAAGTAAAAGATTTTACTGCATGCAATGATTCATTATATTAAAATTTAACCAAGTAAACGCTTTAAAAATGAGAGAAGTTTCTGTTCAATTTCCAAAATTCATTTAAAGCGCAAAAGAAAAAATTATTCATTTATTTTAGTTTTCTGCATTCATTTTTGTATGCAAATGTGGGTATGTTAATAAGGTTTATGTCTTTTCTTTTTCAGCCTTTCGCAAGAGTTTATGGTAAGTAGCGACATATTTAATATAAAAATTTATTTTATTTTACACTTCAGATGCATATTCCGTAACTTAAAGAAGTTAATTGATTCAACTACACTATAATAGTGATTATTACAAAGATGAATCCAAAATGCAATTTGTAGTAATAGTCGAATCCAAATTGAAAGAGTTGAATAGAAACAGCAACTTAAAAAGTCTCATCTTGTACCTCTTCATAGATTTTGGGCACATTCAATTAAATAGTGCAGAATAACACCAAGATAAACAGGGAGATTTCACATTGTTAGAGAGATTTAGGAGCGTTCTAATTATTCGATGTTATACGGGATTACAAATACTACACAGTGCCAAAAAAGAAAATAAGTATATGCTATATACGTTCCGATTTGATATAAAGGTATGTGGCATTACATTTCTAGCGTATTTTGGGGATGATCTAATTCATTAAAATCATTTCCTTTAAAATCTGGTGTGTGTAAAAATGTGTGCATCCTGTAATTCATCTTTTTCTGGAAATGTCAAGAAAAAGGATTTGGAATCCTATTTTCCACCAGAAAAAAAGATTTATAACATAAAATATACTGTCCATTGTTTAAAAAAATATACTATAGTACCTTGGATATAATTAATATTTCGAAATGCATCTAATTTGCATTTCTCTAAAATGTCAAAGCAGCATTTAAGCTCTTGGAAGCACAAATAACCATTTTAAAATATCTTGTGATAATAAAATCAGATGTGGTGCGGAATGCCAAATCACAGCATGTTAAAAGAATCCAACTGTAGTATTAAATATACAACAAAAACTTTTATATCTATAACTATCTATCGATCTATCTATCTATCTATCTTGTCCTTCTTATACAAATAAACATTTTCTCAATTTTATTAGAATGTAAATTATTATTCTGAAATGTATTTTTTTACTTACGTCCTTCATATATAGAAGAAAAAAGATGTTAGAGGTAGAGTCACTCAGACATTGCAAAAAATTAAAAAAAAAACATCTCTCTCTAGATAAATTTCAACATATGTTGTTGATTTCGCTTGAAACGAATACTAGAATAACGTGATTTTTTTTATTAACAAAACACGATTTTTTATTGCTATTAAATGCTCTAGCCTTAGTGTACACTCAATCATACATAACATTTTTAACTCTCCGACTGCAGAATTTTTAAAAATATCTTAAACAACGTTCATAGATGGTCCAAATGGCTTTGAAACAAAGTAAATTGTTATTTATATTGAAGCTCTAAAAGTGTGCTGTAAGAGAGAGAGAAGTGAAGACACTAAAGGACGGATGTCTCACGAAATGTAACACAAAACAGACTAAATTCTGCACCGCGATCAATTTTTGGAACTCTTAATTAGAATCAAAACAGTACATTAACTTTTTACTACGTTAATTTTATCGTTGCCCGTTTGAAACCTTTTCATTTTCTTAACCAGTTCCTTTTTCTTACATTTAAACTATTGTTTTGACAGTTCGCACGATCAGTTTTTTCTTAATGCAGCTCTTTTAATGATTTCAGTCCTCTTCTTACTCTTAAATGCCTCTCTCAACAGCAATCAACCGATGGATCATATGAATCATGATGTAATGGTACAAAAAAATAATTCTTTAACTCTTTTGCACAATTTCAGCACATATAAATCACGGAATATGCAACTGCAATGATATTCAGCTTCCATAAAACATTATTTGTTCCAAATAGTTACGTGGAATTGAAGTTAACCTGTTCACTAGGTATGACGAAATATTTCAATGCAAAGCGAATAAAATATGAATTAATTACCCGGTTAACAGGTAAAGTTACAATTTAACTATAGCCTATTTACGCATTTACAGTCTACTGTGCAACATAATCTTTTGGTCTTTCAGATACTCCGCCATCTTTACCAAATGGGACCATTCTATACCCTAACAGCATACCAGCAGTGACATACCCGACGAACGGAGTTACATTCTTCAACCCCCCAGAGAATGTTTGCACTTTCGGGAGTCCTCAGGTAAAGCTTTTAAGAAATTATATAAGATAATGTTTAAGAGCCAATGCTTGTAAATATCGACTTAAATCAAAACCTGAATGTTGTTTGCTTACTTAAGATTTTATTAATTATTTTGTTATAAATTTTGGACAGCAAGTTGTGATGTTCTCAAGGTGTGAATAAAGAAAATATTTACGAGAAAATTAATTGTCCAAACCTAGAGCAGGCTGTATAACCAACCTGATAAATTTTGCCAGATTTGATCTATAAGAGAAAAAAAAACCCAGAAATTTTAACATCATATAGAAAATGCAACATATTCGAAAAAAAAAAAGCTTCAGATATCATTGTATATGCGATTTAATATCTACATCTCCATTCTCTCCGCGCCTTCTTGTAAATAATTATGCCTTTACGGGTTGGATTAAAGAAAACTTGAACAATTCGAAGACTCTTCACTGCTCGTTGCACCTGCATTCTGCTTCAAATAAAATAATGCTTACACACACACACACACACACACACACACACACACACACACGCACACACACACACACACACACACACACACACACACACACACATATATATATATATATATATATATATATATATATATATATATATATATATATATATATATATAAGTCTGAAATTCTGCAAGATATTTTATGTTTAAATTTGGACTTTGGATTTAACAAATGTAGTTTCTTTAAATGGTTCTATTCTGATTTTGAATTTTTATAGAATGTTTCCAATTTTGAAGATTCTTTTATTAATTTTGAAAAAAACTTTCTAGGCTAATTTTAATGTGATATATCCATCTTCTGTCTACCTCCCACAACAGACTTTCCAGTGCCATCCAGTGGTGAGAGATTTTCCTTTTCTTCTTTTTTTGTTTTATTACTAATTATTTTTTGGAATGAAAAAATATTTGCACTTTTGACCTAAGAATTATTATTTACATACAAAAATTATAAAAGTTTCATTTTAATTATCATTCCATTCAGATTGTGAGGTTTGAAAGGAAAATATCGTAAGAATTTAGTAATACTGTCATTCTGAATAATGCAGTTTGGCATTGTTCAGAAGCAAGTAAATGCGCCAAATTATACAGCCAATATCAAGAGGAAGGCTATAAATAACTTTTAATTGTCTTAAATTGAAAAATAGATAACTAAGTTATGTGAACAACAATAGCATTGTACACCAATTTCTTTTATTTTTTTGTGGGTTTAGGGTTCGTAACTTTTTTCTTTGCACTTTAATAAAATAGAACAGCATAATCAATTTATATGCTGTGAAAATTCATTAATAATTTTTAAAAAGTTCATTCATTTACGATTAAAACCTGCCTTCGTTGACTCATTATTCAAAAAATGTAATCTCAAACATACTCTCAGATAGCGATTTCCAAACTTTTAAACATTGAGATACACATTTTTTTTGCAAATTTTGGAAAGATACATACATTCGAGATCTTATTGCGTCTTACCAGTGTGCTGGTCCCCTGCCATAAAGTTTTAGATAATTACGCGTGAGCTTATTCCAAATATTAGCTGATAGGAATCTTCCAGATTTCTATCCATGAATTGAATGTATTGCAGAAATTGCAGAAGAAGCCGTTATGAGGTGTCTTCTGTCTTTATAATCGAGATTTATGATCCAAAAACATTGACAAAAGAAAACGAAGACTAAATTTAGCTGATGGTCGACGATCCAAATTTGTATTGTTAGCATGATAATTAATTCTGAAATTTAGTATATGGAAAGGGTTTATCAATAAACTTAGGAAATTATATAAATTAAATTAACTCGTTCAAAAACGCATTTCGTGTTAAAATTTGGATTTTTTGGCTTTATTTTGTTACATTTATTATTTCTTTTAGAGAAGATTGAATGTAAAAATAAAATACATTATCACATTGCCAAAATTTTAACATCATTCTACTGAATCTTCTATACTACGAAGGTCCTCTAGAGATGTTATTTGACCAAAAACTTATGAAAGCATTCATTTGATTTGAATTTAATTCATCTTATATGAGTCGAAATCTAATCTTTTTCAACTTTTAATGATATTAAAATTTCATTAGTACACATTTCCAATCGAAGCAAAACATATCTCCATTGAACAGGACGATTTTTAAAAAAAACATTTCTGTTTTATAATCTATCAATATTTCAGAATATCCAAAATAATACTTTTATATATCTAGAATAATAAGGCAAATGTTTTTTTATATAATTGAGGATACCCAACCTGATTCAATTTACAAATACAATCTCAGTTATTTCCTCTCATTTTGCAAAGAATATATAAAGATCGATTTTTAATATAAATAGTAATTACATTTATAAATATATTTTTCTTATCTAATATCCTTTCGTTCAGTGTTATTTGATTATTTATTTTAAATATTTTTAATAATTTGTCGTTTATATTTTTAGTTCCTTAGGAATCGCTCATCTTATGAGTACTACTGCTCTTTTACAAAAGATCGAACAGCCATCTTTACAATGATGTTAATAAGGATATAGTAACAATGAATAAAGTACTGGCACACACTCTGCCATTATATCTGGCTAACATTTTTACAAAAGAAAGTAAAAAATAATTCCTACTTTCCTCCATTTTGAAACATCATGATCTATCAAATGAACAATGGATAGATCATGAAGTGAAACGAGAAATATCGTGACTAAAAGGCGGCGAACTGAAAGTCTTATCTCATCTGCTGATATTGCACCCAAAACAATTTACGTATAATTTTAGTGCCTGCATCTCAATTCCAGGGTTTCTCTGTTTCAGAGCACACCGTACCCGGCAGTGCCTGCTGTTCCTGAAATGACTCCATTCATCCCGGCGCCGCCCCACTACTTCATTCCCGAACACAACTATTGAGAACACCAGAGTACCTGGATTCAATCATAGTGCAAGAGTCAATGGCGTCATGGAAGTGAGTCTTGTTTTAATTTCAAAGAGAAATGCAAAAATGAAAGACCATTTTTTTCCCCTTAAATATCATAAAAGTATTTCCAAGTTTAAATTTAGAAACTTAATGGGTAAGTTGTTTTTTTGTCTTTACGCAGTTTTAATGGTCCATAAAAATATTTAATGAGTGGCATGGAGAATGAAAAAAAATGAAATGAAAGAACTGTTTACTGTCTCAAAGATCACATATGGGTATAATGTACTGAAAATAGAACAAGAATTTCTGAAATTTACTTAGAAGCGATATTTTTCCCCTTAAATGCAAATTCTGTTAACTGAAAACACATTTTGCTATTTTTTTTTCAGGGAATAAAAATCTCTTATACATCATTTGCTATTCTAAACCACCAAAATATAGCATAATATATGTGAAATATTATAAAATGACACTTAAAACTACCCAATTTTGATGTTTTTTTCTTATTATTAGCTCTTATACTGGATAGAAATTCATAGAACTAACTCTCTCTCTCTCTCTCTCTTTATATAATATTAGTATTATATGATGCAGTGGATACCAAAAAAAATGTAATAATATTATATGATGTATAGCAGTATTTCAGAAAGACTAATATTAATATTATTAGTCTTTTCCCTTTATTCAAATAATTGTGTGTGTTTTTTTTTTATTTCAGCCGCAGCATTGCAATACACAGGGGTGAATGTGAGACGGAAGATTTTAATGGAACACCAAAAAGGTTTTGGCTCATCTTTGGACGCTGAATGATGTCTTCATATGTTTTGTAAACCTGATATACTCAGTGCATGTCTATCACAGGATTATTGTTTTATATTGTTTAAAATAATTAGTTTTGTTGCGATACATTTTTGTCCTTTAAAATCATTTCTATAAAATTATGAAGAATGTTTGCATCCACTTTGACGTAAGCAACTTTATAATTTTGGAGAGACAAGAAAATATTTCTTCTCATCTTGAGTTACTTTTGGAAAGCAGCCAGTCTATGAGCTGATGATTCAAAAGTAAAGAAAAGCACAAAGTATGCGGGTTCAACCTTGAATTGTGTTCATTGTTTACAAATAATTTTTTTATCTTTTGATTTAGAAAAGAATATATATCAATTAACTCATCGCCTTAAAGTACAGAAAGTGACCACGTTCAACGACACCAGTGGAGACATTATTTCTTTGAAAAACGCTGTTATATTACTTCAAAAGATGAAATAAGAATAAAGTATTTGTCATTTTATTTATTTTATTACACCCCCTATTATCGAATATATTAAAACATATTAACATTTTCATGTGTTTCACGTAATAATGCTGTTTTTGTCAAACGTTAATGTACTAATTCTATGTATGAATATTTATGTATATATTGTATTTACTGTCTTGTATATGTGTAAAAAAAATAAAATTTACGCACCATACTGATATTACTAATCTTAAACTCACTTAAACCTCCCAAGAGAGAAAAACACGCCGTTTCTTCCTCATATACCCCTTACCTTATAAATGGACAAGTGACAACAGCAATTAATTTGCGGCCTGCTCTCAGCACTATTTTAGGCTCTCTTCTGAAGATGACTAACTCGTTTGTGTCTCACAAAAGGGTTGGAGATGCCAAATCAGCAACACAGATACCAAATCCTACAATAATGAGTGCTTCTTTTTTGCACCTTTGGCCGGATGCCAAATGTATTCCTCTTCCGGAATCGGCAGCCTTGATGCTAAGGAGGAATTCAGAGCTTAAATGTTACGTCGTAATCAAAAGTTCCTACATAGTAACAACGTTTCTTAACTTGTATTTATAAATTGGAATGAATAGCATTCTTCAAGAGAATAATGGTGAAACCACTACATCAGTCACTGCCGAATTGTGGTCGCAATATTCTATTCAGAAACCGAGAGACTTGAATAGGAGTCGAAATGACAGGATTCACTGCCGAAATCAAAATATAAAGTAGATTATTGAAACTTCAAATCAAAACGAATCTCCCTCATTTATTCAAGGCCAAGATCCGTGCCTTTATTTTTATCAAGACAATTTGATAATATAAGATTTGAATGCAAACATATTCGAAGTCAGTGTTTGATTCCTTATGAACAATTTTTTTAATATTAGAATCTGTTATCAAAAACCATTCCATGTCTAGTATTTAAGAATCAGTCTTTTTCAAAAAAATGATTGAAATAAATTTTTGAATATTCACAGACATTATATTCAAATGTTTCAGATATACAGTAGAATTTTTCAAAGAGTAAAGAGAGTTTTCAATGTTCGGTTTAATCAAAGTAAAATCTTTTTCTTGATTAAAAATTTGTCTGTAAAATAAAAACAAATCTGACATTTAAAAAATGTGCTTTAGGAACCTAATCCTTTACTATTGTTCAATACACAGTACTTTTATATTACTATGAAACTGCTCCCTTTAATGCCTAGAAATGCTATTCCGCAACACTGGAATAGTCTGTTTTTAATGATCATCACTTGCACTCATATTAAGCTCAAATATTCTTGGATGGCATTAAGTTTTTGATATATATATGCATATCTCGATGAAATGATTAGTTTTAAAACAGAAGAAAAAAATTTCAATATTTCGTTAGATTTACTAACAAATAACATTTTCAGCTGAAGAGTGTTAAAATTAAAATGATCAAGAACTTAAACAATTCTCATTTGTTTTAAGAATAAATTCATGAAGTATGCTGTCATTATTCAGCTTAATATAATTATTATTACATTTCAGTTGGAAATTTGATTCTTTCTTACTTTTTGTGTTATTGTTCTTTAGTTTATTATAAAGAAAAAATGATCCATCATTTTTTTCCTCAAACTCTCAATAATGAGCTTCCTTCAGTAAGTACTTTTCACAATAAAAATTAAATAAAATAAAATTTCAACTTTATATCTGTTATAATGAAGTATAAAAGTAATTGCAATTTCGAAAGTACTATTTAAATAACATATGCCGGCATACAGAATTCTGTTGCGCTGCTTTTCAATAACTTGTGCGGTCACTTCATTGATGAATGCAACGCGAGCCTCGTATTATAGGATGTCTTTATGAACCACAGTTATCTCCATATGTTGCGCCCGTGCAGTAAAACCTGCATTAGAGGTTGCAGAATCGGATGAGAACGAAATTGTCTTCTGATGTGTGCTTGATTTCTTTCATTTTCCTGCAGAGCTTTTTGTTCAATAAATAAATAGACCAAGATCCTATAAATAAAAGAATTTTCATAACGTCATAATAATAAACAAGTTAATTATTAATATTATAAAAAGACAAGCAGTTTGCTCACAACAGAGTTTATTAAAAACGATTCATCAAGATGGGGAGATATTAGTGTTTAATTCTTATTTTTTATCATTGTGTTTTTACATTCTATCACTAATAACCATACAATAATATAAAAGAATCCACACAATTTGCCACTGAATAGCGAATTCGGAGATGAAAAATAATAAAGAGGGAACATTTTTAAAATCCTTTATTATCTCGCAGCCGCTGGTTTCTGTCGGAGTCCGTTCCCAGGGAACCCTAGTCGAAACACAAGCATCATCCATAGAGTTAGTTCTCTGTGGGACGTAAATAACTATTGCATGTGCTATTTAATGCGTAATTTTGTTTTTGTTATTAATTACTTCAGGAAAATTACAATTGTTTGCAATTTCTTTTTCGATGCTTAGTATAGAAAGTGTATTTAAGGGTTATGCACACATGCTTGACCGAAGACAATTCTTTACTAATTTTAATTTGCTAAAAGGCCTCTCAGCATTCATTATAGTAACTGGCAATGTAAAGAAGAGTTTTAACACAATTAGTACATTGAAGAAATAAATCATTATAAATATTAATTCATATATATTTAAATATGTGTAGAGCATTATCTACACATCTATCACTTTCATTCAAATTCAAATCCCGTAGCAAAACAATAATTTGGAATGGGTTTTCATCCACATCGTTATTATAAAACGTTACATATTTTGGAACTTTTTTCTAATTCATGTTTTTCTAAAGTTTTTATATCAGTGACTAATTTGAAATAATTTTAAGTTTACCTTCTATCTGTATACTAACAGTAGCTATCATTTTCAGCTTTAAAAAAAATAACATCTAAATTCCTCAACCGGCTTTTTTATAATTTCATCTTCCGCTGTTTAGAAATATTTTTTTTTTCGAATTCATTTTTCAGGAAAATGTTTTGAAATATTCAAATGACGTGCTATCGCTTTTCCTTCGTCTTAAAATAAGTTAAATTTTGTTTTAAATTTTTTTATTTCAGTTTTAATTTTATTGACTAAATTAAAGACCCAGTCGATATCAATGGGTTTTACTTCAAATAGTTTATTGATAGTGCTAATTTTTGACAATATTGTAAACCATTCTACTAAACAAAAATAAAAGTCATTTCTTGTATTGAATCCAATAGACTTTTAGCTTCGGATACCACTGTATTATTGTTATTTACATCAATACATTTTTCTAAAGCATTACAAGTTTGTCCGAACTGTATACATACTGCTTTAACCGTATCTATTTTGTCTTCTTAACGAGTGTTACATAATGGTTTAAGAGCACTGTTTAAATGCTTTTGTAGAATTTCCCATCTTTTTGCAGGTACAAAAAATAAGCAATATAAACAATATTGCTTATTGCTTATTGCAATATCCAAAGAAAATTACTGTTGGAAGCGGCATCACAAATTAATAATTTAAAAGGGTGTCATAGGCAAGGCACATAAATTGCACGAGGGTTTAGACCAATTATTCAAGATGGATGGTGCACCTTCATATCTCCCTTTCATGTTACTGTCGTTGCCGTATGCCTGTCCACTACAATCCATAATATCTAAATCTAGTTCACTAAATATTTCCAATAGAGCTATTGCTAGTCCTTCTCCAATTACATCAGTTACTTCAACAAATCCTATAAATGACACAACTATATTTAATCTTTTCTCTTCAAAATTTACATACCTAATAAAGACTAAAGTTTGTTTTTTATGAGAAATATCGGAAGTAAAATCCATTTGGACACTGTAATATGTGGCTATTTTTGTATTATCGTCTTTAATGTTGTTAAGAACTTCATTTACTAACTTAGGAATAATTTTTTCTTGTGGTGTATGTGCTAAATCATGTACAATCCTATTTTTGGGGGTATTTTTCAAATTCTATTTATATAAACTATAAGCACAGAGTCGTATTTACTTAATAATTCAATATACTTAAGCAATTTCCGTTATTAGGCTTTTCTATTATTTCAGGGTTTCCTGGAAGTTGAAGATTATTACATGCTAAAAATAGAATTACATCTACAATTCTTTGAAATAATCATTTGAGTCATTCCATTTCTTTATTTATATTAACTTGATTTGTTATATCAATAGTCGAACATAAATTCAGTCGTTTCAGTAACTCTTTCCAAGCAATTAGGGAATTAAGTGACAGATAGAACGCTCGTAGATTTTGAATTACAGTTCATAAGGTTCTCCAGTTATTATAGATACCTATAAATGAAGTAGAGTTTTCATTTCCTCCGTATTTCAATAAATCAATCAGCCACGAAGTTGCATTTCACCAATTGGTATTTTTTTTTAAAGTAGCAAGTGGTGGAAAATGATCTACCTTCAGCATTCTTAGCAAAAACTCCTTTGTGTTGACAGTTCTGTTTTTAACACAAAACATTTTAAACTTATCAATCATAATGCATGTTCATAAACCTGAGTCACTTATATGCACTTGATCACATTTTTTATTGTCATTATTTTCTGGTTCAATCATATTTGTATGAATATATGATTGAATTGACTTCAAAGATCTTCACAGTTTCTACACTTTCATTGTAAGATTGTGTAGACTGGCGGAACTTATTTCGCCAGTTGAAGCTTGAATTGTAACTTCTGAAGTCGAAGCAATTTTATTGCCAGAATTACTTCGTTGACAAGAAAACAGATCTACTCATAACTCTTTGAAATATAGCTTTTTTTTTCTGCTCATTTTCTTTTTTGAAACCGTGTCTTGACACCCAGAGGGACGCTTCCTTGGCATGGACATGATTAAATCTAACAATATTAAACATTTTATAGTATGAATTATCAAAGTAATATATGCAATTTAATTTAGTGGGTGAAGTAAATGACCGTACTTTATGTTTATAATATGTTGTACACTTGCTCTAAACTGTAATACATCTGTAAACTTCGTATATTTCAAAACCCATCGATAGTTCAAGTTAAATTTCTTCTTCTCTTCTTTTCATCCAGCTATTACCATTCAGAACTTTACTATAATTCTAAATCATGTTGCGGCTAATCAATCCCGGGGGCCCTGTGCATAGCATCAGCCTCACTCCCCCCCCCCCCCCAGATGGCCGGCCCTGATAGTAACTGCTTGGTATTTAAACCAATCCATTGCTTATCTTTTGAACTTACTTTTATTATTTCAATGCAAGTGGATGATTTCTGGTCGTGGAACATCTTGATTGATGAGGCCCATTTTTATCCCCACGGAACGGTGAAGAAACAGAATTTGGGCCATGAAAAGTCCACATGCCTTCCACACAATTATTTTATACTCGCCTAGGTTACCGACTGGTGTGGATTCACCTCCCAGTTTATCACTGAACCATTTTTCTTCAAAGAAAATATTGATAATGACAGTGTAACACACTCTGTAGTGGCTCTCTGATATCGGAACTTGCTCAGCAGTCCCGATACCTTAACTTCAGCAGGTGAAAATGCTTTGTGTCTACAAATTTTATGCAGTATGGTGTCCTTGCACATAATGGCATCTGTGTGCAGAAGTTTTTGCGGCAATATTTTACCGATGACAGGATGATTAATTTTTCGTTTCCTATTTCTTAGCCAGCCCATTACACCGACATCTCTCCGTGTGATTTTTGGTTATGGGGTCATTTAAGGAACTTTGTTTATCGGAGTGGAGATGGGGATGGTGCAACTTTAGTTGACCTGAAAGGTCGTATAACATTGCATGCACAACAGGTCACTGACGATCAGCTTTTGAAAACACTGCTCATCGCCCCCACAGAGGAATTTTTTTTTACTATTTTTTTTTGCAGAATCTTTCAGCGCACTTTTTACAAATTTTGGAATGGATCCGTAGTTTAGTTAGAGCAACACATTGCTCTGAATAAGTCAAGTTTAATTACAGTCATCTTGTATATAAACGCACTTATATTGCGAAGCATAATATCATTTTCAATTAACTTTATTTTAATTTTAAAACTGAAAGATTATATTGAATGTAAAATTTGTTACTGTACAATGTACCGTCACAAGGTTTAGAAAACAGGGAAGCGATGGATATTAAAAATATAAAAAATAAATCGAATCCCGCGAATCAAAAAAATTGAAGTAAAAGAAATGTACTATTTGAGGATAACAGTAAATTATATGAAGTTTTAAACTTCAGAGTAATGACTTTTTTAATATTTGAAAAAGTCATTACTCTAAATCATAACTAAACAAGGCTATTTTGGATAAAAAGACATAGTAATTTATTAATTGGTAAAACATTTTCAACTACTCTCTTTTTCTAAATGTAAATATCTAAAATTGCGAATAATTATCTCACTGACACTATTCAAAGTAAGTATGAAGTCATTGCTTGCTCAGTGTTTTTTGACTTTCTAATATCAGTGACTTCGTACTCGACAATACCAGTAAACCATGAAGATAATTTCTGATTGCCTGTGATGTGACATTCTATTGGCATTCATTCTACAAGCAAGATCTATTGGCAGAATATAGAACTAAAGTAAAAATTTTAAAGTAATAACACTTTTTTATTTCAAATTTTCAGAAAATGGTTTACTTCAATAAATAAATGGTTTTGAAAAAAAATTAAAAATTTAGCTTAGATGGATAAATTCAATCAATCACACGTTACTTTATTTTTTTTAAAACTAAATATAAATTATAATTAATAAATTTTTTATTAATTCTAATTAATAATTTTTAATTAAAAGTACGGTTAGTTAAGCTCAACCACCAGTTAGATTACGCAAATTTCTATTTCACAGGAAGCTCATAATCTCAAGATAAGTCATCAATGATCGCCTGTCCGCCCTACAATCTCATTTTGCGAGTTACCGCAAAATAAAACTATAACTCAGTCCTTGCGCGTGACAAGCAGACAGATTATGTCAGTTTTTTTGCCAATTAATTTCACATCTTTGCATGTATAGCTGTCATTCAGTACGCTCTATGTTTATTGTGCAAGATTACTTTAAATTATTATTTCAGTTGCCCTAATAAAATTTATTTGATCAAAGATTGTTGAAACTGCTAAATTATAATTCTTAATATGAAGGGCAACAGCTGGTTGTCCAAGGCGGTTAATATCCTTTAAGCTAAAGGCATAAAAAGAATATCTAACAGTTTTTTGCTTATCGAAAGAAAATAATTAATTTGGTATAGTAATCATTTGCATCAGTTGTCAAATACTGATGTTATAGTGCGATTTTAATTTCCTGCCTGAATAAGAGTTGCCAGTAATGAAAGGTTTGTCTCCCCCTCCCCCCCCCCCAAAAAAAAGTGCCATCGTCACTCAAGATGAGTATTTCCATTTCCAATAATGTCAGACCATTCAAATTAATGCGAATAATATTACTGAATTTTTTTTCCTAAATTAATAGAAACATTCTAAATTCAGTAAGTTATAAATGGTAATAAAATATTTAAGTAAAAATTCTTTGATTGCTTTTTGTTTAGTTTTCTCCAAATTAAAATCTAATGCAAGTTGACAGACAGTTTTTTTTTTCTGTTTGCAAATAATAAAGAACCATTTGCGGAATAGTATGAGCCAGTTGTCTCCGCATTTATTAAAAATGATATTATCAAAGAATTAAAGACCAATTTTATTTTTTAGAATTGATCTGTAATTATTTCTTCCCCAATTAAAAGGAAATTAGGAAAAGTGACATTTTTTTATATTTCAGTGTCTTTCAAAATCTGTTTCTATGCTTCCAAAATTTTGCTTATAGTTTTTTTTTTCATATCTTATTACCATATAAAAAGTATCCATTTAATGCTGCTCAATATGCGCTTTAGTATCTCCCTCTGAAATGTAATTCAATTTTGTTTTTTAACTTGTATTAATATTCCTTAATCAAAAAATATGCTTGATTACAGAACACGCCATTCGGGCTATAGAAAGCTCTCAGTGTTTATTTCAATTCGAAGTTCAGTAAGAATATAAAATTTTCCCATAATAGTTATCTGATAATAATAA
Source organism: Argiope bruennichi (assembly GCF_947563725.1). Classification (NCBI taxonomy): domain Eukaryota; kingdom Metazoa; phylum Arthropoda; class Arachnida; order Araneae; family Araneidae; genus Argiope; species Argiope bruennichi. The sequence continues at coordinate 2,924,330 of NC_079155.1, forward strand.
AATTATTATAATTCATAAATATTTTTTAGTGATTTAGGAACTTAATCCCCTTTTTAAGTACTAATTTAACGAAATATATAAAATATATAAATAGGGAAATTCTGTCTGTCTATAAGCCTGTGAACACAATAGCTCAAAAACGTCTTGAGCTAGACAAATTGAAATTTGATTGCGTGGTCTTTACAACAAATTCTATGAAATTTCGAATGAAAACCACCATAATGAAGTCTGTTTGTTTGGCTGTTCGAGTAACAGTAAGCAAAACAGACAGTAGTAATAGCTGTGTGAATAAAATCAGTATACAAATTTAGCATCTGCAGTTAAATGCTTATTGAATTTTAAGTTAAGCCTCGGAATGGACCGTTTTTTTTTCCATGCATGTAAACGCGATACTTCAAAAAAAAAAAAAAAAACGGATTTAGATAACAAAAATTTGATATGTATGTGATCGAGGTATTAAAACTGCAGTTCTGCATTAAATTTTTATTTCAATCGGTTGAAAAAAAGGCACTGCACATTGCATATTCAGTTTCCTTCACCGTTTTATGGAGCACAAAACTCAAATGTGGGTATCTGAAAATAAAAATCTAAGCACTTGGGGATTTGACGGTATTGCACAATGTCCACGATTTATGGGAGGGAGGTGATACTTTTATTAGAGAGTAAACTGGAAAGTTAAGGGGACACAATCCTGGTAGTTAAATTGAGCACGCTTCCTTTATTTATTTTTTTTGAAACTTTATTCAAGAAGAAAAATATATATTTTATTTATTAAGTATATTTTTTTTAATTTTGTTCATTTTTAATATAAAATTCGAATGCTTGAAAACTATTATGTCCCTCCGATTTAAAGGATCGAAAGAAATCCCTGACACTTCATTCTTTTACATTATTTAATAAAAGAGTTTAGAGCAAAATAATAAAAAGGTTAGAACAGCAAAGTATTTTATCGGGTTTTTTTTACCTATTTAATCATACACACATATATATATATATATATCCAAGATAAAGAAAGGCCCGATCCAAGCCACACACACATATATACAATATATATGTGTGTGTGTGTGTGTAATGATATCTCTTATCTAATTTCAATCCTAATTAATTTCCAAATTTTTATTTTAAATTAACCCATGTTAATTTCATTCTAAACTAATTTCTCATTTCCTAATTCCCACTTTTTAATATAAAGTTCTACACGTGCTCTATAAAACTGATGATTTCAGCATTTTCACACTCTCCGAGGGAAGGAATGAAAATCCCTAATGTTTCAAATACTCTTTTAGATTCCCTTTCCTAAATCGAAGAGTGTCAAAGAAATCATTATCAAAATCTCATAGTAAAAATCAGTGGAGGGAAAAATCTCTATCGCTTTTCCTCTTGTGTCGCGATGTAGGCCGACGTATCCCCTTACCGCTTCTTATCTGTACAAATCAAGCCTCCCAGGATGAAAAAAATAGTTAAATTTCAAAAGTTTTTTTTTTCTCTGCCAAGAATTTGCTAAAATATGTTTATGTGTGTGTGTGTTATAATTTGCAATTAATCTATTCTCTAAAAAATTATTTCCTTTATTTTTAACTTTTATTTTTCTTTAGCGGGATTGTACGTTTCTCACGGAATACGTTGATTTCCCAATGCATTGCTTTGCACAGCCAAACTCCTTTCTAAGATTATGTAAATTTTAAATATTTTCTAAGCCAATCTTTCTTTCCTACTTTCTGCTTATCTATTCTTACGCTACAGCATACTCACCAAAGCTTGGACAAAGGATCTTAATAGTGTATAAAAAATTGGACTATTTACTTGAATTATAAGGAATAAAAATCTCTATGGAACTCCGCGACTCATAAGGCAGTTTTGAAGACAATGAAGAAACTTGTTTTTGACGTCGTTTTATTTCATCACGGGGGAGGTACGCCTTATGTACAAGCAGGCGCGATGAGCGCACACAAAACACAGACCGACATAGAGCGAAATGAGGAAAAGCTCATGAAAACTTTATCCCTGGTCTTATATAACATGAGATATTGATAGGGAAAATATTTTTTCACAGTGCTTAAATACAATGTGATTTCGATAGGGATTTTCGCTTCACGCGCCGACCCAAGTAAGGGAATCACAAGGATCTTTTTTAAAAGAATGTGATTGTTGGACAATTTTCTATCCCTTCATGCCGAGCGTGGGAACCGCTGACGAAAGCATTTCCACAGAACTTTTGTTTCATTAATTAAATAGAAAAAGTGGAATGGGATCAGGAAATAAGAGAATATTTTAGAATGAAATTACTACGTGCTAAGATAAAAATTTCAGAATAATTTGGATTTAAATTAAAGTTTAAAATATGATTGTATATATATATATATATGATCTCATTGTATATATATATATATATATGATCTCATTGTATATATATATATATATATATATGATCTCATTGTATATATATATATATATCATTTGTTTCTCTCTCTCTTTTACTGCTTCTTCTTGCCTAATCTGTTGCTAGGAGCGGACGTGTTTTGTCCGCGCCTTCTTGTAAATAAATAGTGCCTTCTCGGGATGGATTAAAGCGAACCTAAAAATGCAAAGTCTCTTCTCTATCGTCGAATCTGCCTTCTGCTTTTAAAAATTATTATGTTTACATTATAATTAGTCGACAAGATAGTTTCCGGTGCAAAATTGTTAAATTAATTAAAAGAATTAAAATTAAATCCACGATAGAGGCAAGGAAAATGAACGACGCAACAGTTCCTTCCGACACTGATACTTTTCGACCAGCTGCGCTGTTTCCGTGGTGGAACTCCTCCGTGGCCTTCCATCTCCGGCTATGTCGTTTCATGCCAGCCGATGTAATATCCTCTGCCGTCCATATTCCAGGTTCCGGTCCAGCTCATGTTGAATTACTCTGCTGCTCATCGTTATGCTTTCCGTAACATGAGACATCATCGGACGTTCCTGCTCTGCCCTTATGTTTGTGCTCCTATCTTCAAGAAAGTTCCTCCTCCTCTCCTGTGCAAAATTCATTCATCCAATTTCGAAGATGCGATTTGTGTGATACATTATCATCAAAAAATAAAAATCGACTGCTTTACTCTCAAGTTCAGTGCTCAGTTGGCTTTTGTGAATCATCAGAAAGTGATTAGTGTTTAAAAAAAATCCTCCTGGCTCAACTGGTGAAAAATCTTCCTGACTCAACTGGTGAAAGTAAAGATTTATATTTTGTATTTTTGATTTTATTTTGAATTGCATTTTTTGATTACAATACAATTGCAAATCTTTTCATATTATTATTTAAAATATTATGAGTTTTTAATTAAAATACTGAGTATTTTAATTTTTTTCAAATCTATTATTTAAAATTTATGCATGATATTAAAGTGTGTTGCGTTTGAAATTTATTTATATGCTATTAAAATCAAGAAAGATGATTTTCCCAAATAAATTTAATTTAATTTAATTTATCTAACTCCAAGGTTTTTAAATTAAAGAATAAACAGAAGATATGACACATGATATCAGAGAAATTTAGTGAGTACTTGAGAGGAAATTTGTTACACCTCTAATTGTAATTATAGTCTGGTATTTATTGTATCAGATTGCTTTTTGTTTTAATATGCATACAGACTTCGTGAATGAAAAAAAGTAACAGACCAAGGATCTCATATACTGTATAATGGCACGTGATAGTTAGAATAAATTAGTAAATGCCTCAGGGGAAATTTGTACACTTCTGACAGTCATTAAACTACCCTCTATTATCACGTGTGCCAAAATACTTGTTTCCAAATACAAATAATTTATTTTTCAATTACCAAAAATTTTTTATATTATTATTCCTCAAATATTTTATCATAAGAGTATTTTGAATCTTGTGTTTGTTACATTCATTTACAAGTATTTTGTTTGAAATCTTTGAATCTTGTATTTATTATTTTTAGATTCAAGTATTTTTTATGAAAACATTCAATTTTACAATTATTTTTAATTCCAAGTTTTTCATTTGATATTTTAGAATCATGCAATTATTATTTTTATTTTCAAATTATTTATATTAAGTTTTTAGTCTTATATTTATTATTTTCAGTTCAAATACTTAATATGAAATCATAATTATATTGATGTTTTAATTGGGTGAAATCATAACAATATTGATATTTTATTTAACAATTTAGTATTTTAATTTCTGATTTAATAATCTTTTTGAATCAGACTTCCTAGAATTTAAGAATAATATAAGTAAATATACCATCGATCTTCCTAGCCAAATTAAGTTCACCTGTTGAGTTTCTACAGAAAAATAGTTAAAATAACTTTATGTATAATATCATTTAAATTTAAATTTTTTGTTATTATTATTGATGATTATTAAGACATAATATTTTCATAAATATAATTCTTAGTCTTTTTAGACATCTAATATGAAATGATGAATGGGATTTCTGTATTAATGTCTGTATAATGTGAAAGTAAGGGACACCTAGGTGTCACTTTCAATTTACTTTTAAATTTAACCTCTTACTTGGTCACCAATGTAAGGTATGGTTGTGTGTCAAAGGGCACCGGAGCAATTCCACGCCTTGCGGTAGAGGGAAAATTGTAATGATATTTTAAACTCCAATTCTAATTAATTAAACTGAAGCTTTGTAACAATAATTGCGTCAGCGGTTCCCACGTGCCGAGTGAAAGGATAGAGATTCGCTGATGTAAACAGATTTTTATAAAGGATCCCTCTGTTTATCTTGTCAAGGTCGACACGTGTGAGGGATTCCAATCAGAATCGTCACGAGTCAGAAATCTCATGTTATATAAGACAGGGATAATTGGTTTTCACTCTCTCTTTTACTGCTTCTTGACTAATCTGTTGCTAGGAGCAGACGTGTTTTGTCCGCGCCTTCTTGTAAATAAATTGCGCCTTCCCGGGATGGATTAAAGCGAACTTAAAAATGCAGTGTCTTCTCTATCATCGAATCTGCCTTCTGCTTATATATATATATATATATATGAGTGTGTGTGTGTGTGTGTGTAATGATATTTTAATATCTAATTTAAACAAATTAATTTCCAAAGCTTTATCTTAATTTAGCCCAAAGTAATTCCATTCTTATTTCCTGATCTCATTCCACTTTAATAGTTCAACTGAAGCTGTATAAAAATTACTGCGGCATCAGTTGCCCTTGCCAAGGTCAAAGTGTGTATTCCATCACCACGTGGCTGGAAATCCCATGTTATATGAGGCTAGTGATCATTTGTTTCATTCTCCCTTCCTTGCTTACTTCTGCTTTTGTATCGCACTGTGGCGGACGTGCCTTGTCCGCGTCTCTGCTTGTAAATAAAATTGCTTTCCCTGAATTGATATTAAAATTAAATTGAAAATGTAAAATGTCTCTTCAAGGTTTTCGAACCTGCAATGAGAGGCAATTTGATGCTATGGCATGTCTCCTTGATTCGCCGTTACTCTGAAGATGGTTCCGTTCTGGCTCGGCGCTTGCTTGCCGTCTCTACCGGGTTACCAGGCGTGGCATAGCGTCTTCTGATCCGACCACGTCTCTGAAATTCTGCGGTATGGTATCTTCTGCAACCTGTGATATTATCTGATATTCCTGTTCTGCTGTTCCATACCCTTGTGTTTGTGCTGCTTATCGTCAAGATGTTCCAACCTGTGCCATGATTCATCAAAAAGTTATTAGGGTTAAAAAAAAAAGTCATTAACTGACTCAAAGGATGAAATTCAAGATTTATATTTTGAACTTTTGATTTTATTTTGAATTGCATTTTTCTATTATAATATAATTGAAAATAATCTTTTTATATTATTATTCAAAATATCATGAGTTTTAATTTGAAATATTGAGTTTTTGAAATTTTTCAATTCTATTATTTAAAAATTATGCATACAGACCTTGTGAACAAAAAAAGTAACATACCAAGATTCTTATATACTTAGCAATTAATGGCACATGACAATTAGACTAATGTAGTAAATACCTCAGGAGAAATTTTTACATCTCTGACAGTTATTAAGCTACCCTCTATTATCAGTGTAACCAAAATACAATTGTTTTTTTTCTGCAATTACCAAATATTTTTTATATATATCCCAAACAATTAATCATAAGAGTATTTTTAATCTTGTGTTTGTTGCATTCATTCACAAGTGTTTTATTTGAAATCTTTAAATTTTGCAATTATTATTATCATTTCCAAATGTTTTGTTTGAAGTACATGAATCTTACATTTATTTACATTTCCAAAAGTTTTATATGAAACCATCCAATTTTACAAGTATTATTTTCATTTCCAAGATTTTCATTAGATATTTTTGAATCTTATATTTATGGTTTCAGTTCCAAGTGTTTAATATGAAATATTTCAAGTTTGCAAGTATTATTTTCATATCCAAGTTTTTTGCCTGAAGTTTTGAATTTTGTATTTTTATTTACAGCTAAAATGCTCTATTTAAATTCATAACTATACTGATATTTCAGTTGGGTCAAATCATGGCAATATTGATATTATATTTAATAATTTAATACTTTATTTCTAATTTAATAATTTTATTGAGTCAGACTTCCTAGCATTTAAGAATAATATAGGCAAATATACCATAGACCGTCGTCTTCATTAAATTAAGTTCATCAATTGAGTTTTTACAGAAAAATGGTCAAAATAACTTTTTGATCTATATAATTTAAATTTTAATATTTTGTTATGAATTTTTATTATTAAGTTTATATAATATTTCCACAAATCTAATTCTTTTTTATACTTCTAATATAAAATGATGAATGGGATTTCTGTATTAATGTAAAAGTAAGGGAAACGGAGGTGTCACTCTCAATATACTTTTAAATTAAACTTACTCAGACACCACTGTAAAGTATGGTTGGGTGTCAAAGGGCCCCGATGCACTTCCACGTCTGCGGTGGGGGAAAGATTGTAATGATATTTTAATACCTAATTTAAACCAAATTAATTTCCAAAGCTTTGCCTTAATTTAGCCCATAATAGTTTCATTCTTATTTCCTGATCTCATTTCACTTTAATAATTCCAAAATTACTGCGCCATCAGTTGCCCTTGTCAAGGTGCCAAGGTCAACACGTGTATTCCGAAGAGCCCTCTGCGCTATCCATATTGTTCATTTCGCGAATAACGCAACTTTTTAAGAGGGTACCTCATATCAGAATTGAATAAATGTAACAAAGCAAACTTTAACCTAATTCTTGCAATAGAAATAACGGTGGGTCTACATTCAGCCAGTCATAAGATTCCAGTAAGTTCCATAAGATTCCATTTGAATTACGCATGGCCAGAAGAAAGAATGCGCATGTTCTGAATGAACGGACAGTAGCTAGGCTTGTTTCCACGTGACGGTACTGTACAGTTTCTGCTCATGCGCATGTAAAAATATGTGAACCATGTGACCCAAAGAACAAATCAAAACCCTTTAAACGATAAGCACTCGAAAAGGAGGAAGGAAGCATATGATTGGACAGTAGAAAAAGATTCACTCTGAGAGAAGAATCCTCCATCTTCATCTTCATGAATTGATTTGACAGCTGTCATCTTAAGCCGACATTTGTTTGTTAAGGAATCGCTCTGAAGTATTGATGTTATTTATTCTTGTAGATAATTTTCTGCATTTTGATTTATGGCATAGAATATGCATTCATGATTAAACAACAGGTATATATATGTATATTCGTAACAATTATAAACTAGGAAGAGTATTAGTAATCATTTTTAATGGAGTTCAATTTTTATATTTTACGAGTAAGATTAATATTTTATGTTTCAAGAATTACTGTGTTTATAAAATTTAAAAAGAAAGCGTTTCATGGGATATATTTTTGAGTAAATGCCAAATAATATATTTGATATTAGACAAATTGTGTCTCTCTCTTTGTTTTGAGATTGTGAGATGACATTCAACATAATTAAGAAGCATCGGTCATAAATTGACACTGGAAAGGAGAAATTTTTAGTTCTTCTCTGTCATTTCTTTCCCTTATACAATTAGATGCAAAACATCGTTATACGTATCTTTTAACACTAATATCAGAGGCAGCCATTAAATGATCATACCTAGGTGTATTAAAGCAAATAAGAACGAAAAAGTAAGCGCCTCTCTGTACTGTTAAGCTTTACTGTTTTGTTTTATCTTGGAGACTAAATTAATTGCTTAACCCTTGGACTATTAAGTGAAATTGTTTTTTTAATTATACACAAATTGTATTAAATGAAATTTTAATGGGTAAAGCTCCATGTACTGTATAATTTAAGTTATGTATTTAAATAAATGTAATGTTAGTTATGCATTTTGCACAATATATTTTCTATTTTTACACATTTTTAACAATGTCCTATTATTTTTAAAAAGTATAAAGTATTTCACCGAATAGGGGAAAAAAAGTCAATTATAAGTTGACTGTATTTCTACTTATATATATAGTATGCATTAAATTAGAAATAAATGAAGAAAACCTTAATAGTTACATCTTTTTATAATATTGCTTTATATAATTTTTAAATGTCATGAAGCTGATGAAATTCTGAGATAGATTACGCAAAGTAAAATCTAATAATAAATGAACTTGCAACTAGGTATGCTTGCATTTATGAGATGTGGCATTAAATAATACTAAATTTACATTTTTGTATTCTGGAAAATGGGTATTGCAAATTTTTGTACCCTATTCTCAGTTTTCTTGATTTCTGATTAAGTATCATTCTTACTGGCAAGTTTATATATATATATATATATATATATATATATATATATATATATATATATATATATATATATATATATATATATATATATATATATATATATATATATATATATATATATATAATAGTAATAAAAACCAAGTTAATAGGAAAAAAAGTATCAAAATTAAACAAAATAAAACCAAAATATTTTTAATTTTAGATAGTTTGAATTATAGGTTTTAATTTCCTATTGCTAATATTTTTGGTTACTTATATATATACTATTTTTATTCAAATGATTGTAGAAACTGTACATAAAACTCAATATTTGAAGGAAAAAAAAAAAACTTTGAATTTCATTGTGATGGTGAATTATATAAAAAAATTATATAAATTATATAAAAAAGCTGTCAAATATCAATTTGTTCAGCTGAATTGGTGTAATTTTGGAAAAAAAAGTTTTTGAAAGGATAAAAAAAAAATCAGTTTTATATAACTTTTTTTTTATTACATAAAATTTTTCAGTCCAGTTCTGTTTTCAGATTATAAATTTCAGTTTTATATAATGAATTTTAATATCATTTTTCAAATTGGAAAATTCTATTAAATTTTTTAAGAATTAAATTTTTACTCAAAAATTTAATAATATTTGACTCAATAAGTCAAATATTATTACCTACAGTATACCAATATTTCCCGCTATTTTTAGTAGAGATTATTATAAAATCTGCAATATGGGTTTTCTTGTATGTACTATAAATAAAAATGCAACCTAAAATTGTATTGAAGAACTAGTTCAACAATTTTAACATGCAGTTGGAAATGCATTTTTTTTTTTTTTTAATGATTGTAGGCCAATTAGAACCCTTTTTTACTTATTTTCAGACACTATTTCTAATAGTTATTTAATTACTTGTAATAGTATTTGATTAAAAGTCAAATGAAAAGTGGGCATAATTATTTGTTTAAAGTAAGCAAACTGTATCGTTTTATAATAATAATAATAATGATGTAGTTTTAACCTAAAAAAGGAAAGTAGTTCAATACTTATAATATGGTTATAATGAAAATATACAGGTTAAATAATGGTAAACTGCAATAAATACATATCTTAAGAGTGTATTATATTTACATGCCCACCAACAGCTTTGGAATTTCTGTATTTGTTACAGAAATTAGGGGTAAACTGTGGAACTATTTGAAAAATTACAAAAACCAAATATATGCAGAAGATAAAAATTTTAAAAAAAATGCTACTCTTGGTTTCTTCCCGAATCCTCACTCGCAACAGTGCTGGTAGTGAAAGAATTTTTAATATGGTTAAAAAAATTGTTTTTCAGCATAAATGAAAGAAAAAAAACCCCTGGGGATTGCTCTTTATTATAGAAATGTATATGGGAGTTTGTTAAATTGATCAATTATAACTTTTGAAAGGTAAAAGTATTTGCTATTTAATTAAAAAAAATTGCAAATGTTTAACAAAATTATGTTATATGAATTAAATTTTTTTTTTCATTTATATATTTAGTCAATAATGTCCATTTAATTTTAATTCTACTCATATAATTTTGGAATTCTGCTCTATAATTTGTTGATATTGTATAAATGTAATATATTTTTACGAAGTGCTGCTGATAACTGGATAAAATGTGTGGAGTGTATGTATTTGGCACACATTCTGATGATCAGAAAGTAAAAAAATTGTTCCAACATTTATGTTAGAAAAAAATGCTGTGAGTCTTATGGAAAAATACTTGAGAATTTTGTTTAAAAAAATAATTTATGCCAACATTTTTAACTCTTGTTTCCTATTATTTTGATTGCATAACTTTCAGAATTGAAGAATAAGCGGATGAAATGTATTTTTCTGCTTGAAAAATGGGTTATTGATGGAAGTTAGACAGTAACTCCTATTGTCTAGTTTATTTTAAATATAATATATTGATTTTATTTTCTAATTTTTTTCGTTAAGTATGTATGGAAATTTATAATGTGACCTGTATTTTGCTTATATGTTTTGATGCTTGTTTTTTTAAGTAGTTAAAATCTTTTTGTAAAAATACTAAATCAATTAATGAATGTAAAAAAAAAGAAAGTATTATAAAAAAAATCTATGTTCTACATTTGTATGATTGAGACAATTAAAGTGCTTTTTTCCCTTTAATATATTGGGTTGTTTTGCTTCAAATTATCTGAAATTTCATATTACGATGGTTATTAATTTGTTGAATTGTTTTAAAAATATAAAAGTTGCTATTGAAAAAAAATTTGAAAATAAAAATGAAAATATATAATTCTTTTTGTAAATCTTATATATGCATTTAAAGAGATCACACTATTAAATTAGATTATAAATTTTTTTCTTCTTAACTGTATAGTTTAGCAATAAGAATTATTAAATTTTTTTTCCTTATCTATACTAGTTCTTATTATAATAATTTTTATTAATCAGTATATCCTTGAATTGTGAGATAAAGTTGTAATTGAAACTTAAAATGAATTCATAAAATGAAATAAAAGTTCAATTAGTTATTGAAAAAAATTGAGGATTCTGCTAAAATAAATACAAATATTTGTTTTATTATATAAAATAAAAATTCCATTATAGATTGGTAAAAATAATTAATTTGATAAAAGCCATATATATGTTTGTGTAATGGTATTCCTTCATTAGTTTATATCCTAATTAATTTCCTATTTTTGTCTTATATTATCTCATATTATTTTATTCTGAAATTTTCTTTTGTTTCTTCATTCATATCCTATATTTCCTTTAATTATGTTTAATATGCATTTTAAAAATGTATGAATATTGCAATTCTCTTGCTCCAATTACAGAGATAAAAATATCTAATGGCCACAGCACTTTTTAAAAGATATCTAAGATTCTCTTTCTTAAATCAACATGTGTCAAAGAAATCTCTATAAGAATTTCTTGGTAAAAGCTCCAAAGAAAAAATATTTTTGTACTTTCCGCTTGTGCCCTGGTATGAAACACCATATTTCATCAGTCCTCCATGTGTACAAATCATACAATCTGGTGGAAAAATTAAATTGAAGAGAACTGGAGTTGAATTCCCAACTTCTTTTCTTTTTGGCCATGCAATTGCAAAATTATATATCTATTGAATATATATTAATCGCAAGAAATTTACTTTATCTCATTGTTTGAAATTGATAGTCAGTGTTTAATTTAAAGAAAACCAATGTAGTACAATTTTAATAATTTTGTCAGTAGTTATCATAATTTTAGGATTACAGAGGGATTTGATTTCTAAAACTCTGATTGCCTATTTAATTAGTTACACATATTTATTCTAATTTTAAAGGGAAAAAATTGATGGCATATTTGTGAAATATATATTTTTTGGAGGGAAAAGGTAATGTGAAGAATTGATTGTGAAATTTGTTTGTAAAATTTTTTTCTTTAATTTAAAAAATTTTAATATATGAACTATGCATTTAATAATACTTCATAAAAATATTTTAGTAGATACATAGAGAGAAAATTATTTATCTCTTTGCATTTCTTCTGGGTTTCAGATTTTTTTCAGTTTAATAGTTCTGTGAAATTATTAAATTCTTCATAATAAAATTAACTAAATAATTCATAATAAAATATCTGTTAGATTTAGCTGTTATTTTAATGAATTAAAAATGGAAATATTGTTAACTTTCAATTTCATTTTCCCAGATATTAAAGAGACTAATATACATACAAAAGAATACAATCTTGATTTTTTTTTTTGTCTCTTTGTTTAGATGTTTTACGATGAATAATCATCCTGAATACTCATCTCCAGAGTTTCCAACATATGGGCATCAACATCAGGATTCTTCTGATGGACCTCAAAGGTTACCATATCATAATACTCCAGAATTATCCAGGAATGAAGGACTTATATCTTACCCAATTTCTTTTAGAAAAAAAGCCCCATTCAGTTGTAATTATTCATCAACACATGAATCCAGACAAACATTTTCTAATAAAGAAAGTAATACTTGTAAATATGATTCACAACAATATAGACATTCTAGAGATGGTATACTTAGTTCTGGTAGGTGTTCTCAAATTGATCCAAGAATGCGTCGGCAAAGTGCACCAAGGACTAATTTCTTGAATGAATCCTTAGGTCATTCCTATTCTAATATGGAAAAACTGGATCCAAAAACCTCTTCACTCTCTGATTTAAAGCAAAATCAAGAAACTTCTGAGTTTCAAACTGAGTTACATTCAATTTCAAAAAATTTTTTTTCAAGAGAGAATGCATTGTATGGTGATTTGTTACTTTCTGGTTCAACGAGAAATAGAAAGTTTGGGAGAGATTTTACTTATCAAAATGAACAGACCTTCTCCTCTAAATCACATTTAAATGAAACGTTATCAAGTCCTATATATTCAAAGAGTGCTTCTTTTACCAATAATAAAACTTTCTCTAATGAACCTAGTCCAGATACAGACTTTCCACATAACAATTTATCCATTGATATGCCACATTCTGGAAATCATAATTTTAAACCTCATGCTATACAGAAACAAGTCAAAGAGATTCACACTGTTTTGAAAGAACCAAAAAGACCAAAGGAAAGTAATAAAAGAGTATCTTTGTCATCCCCTTCTGAGTCATCTGTCCCTGCTAGTGTTGAAGATAAGAGTTTGGATAATTTGCAATCAGCATCAAAATCATTCTATAGCCAGATATTACCTAAAAAAATAAGTTGGGACAAAAACACAACAGATATAAGAGAACAATCTCAAATATCAAATAATAGTGAAATGTCTTACTCTGAATCATCTCAAACTTCAGAAAATATATTTTCTGGTAAATTTTCTATGTATTCACAGTCCTCTGCTAATAAATCTCATGAAATTCATGAGAGCGATGTTTTGAATTTGAGAGAATCTAAACCTTTGAAAAACTCATTAGAGTCTCAAAATACCTGTGTAATTCAAAATTCAAGTCATAAAATGAATGATAAGAAAATGAATTATCCTACCATTGTTGGGATAATGCCTCGAAGCACAATTACCTCACCTAATAATGCAAAATCTTTAAAGGAAGATGAAAAGGTGAATAATTTTGATAACAATTTTTCAACTGAACAAAACATTTGTGAAAATTCACAGGACAGTTTAAATGAAAATATCTTTCCAAGTAACAGATTATCTGAAACTTCTAATGCAAAAACTGATAAATCCTTACTTGGGAAATCATTTAATAATAGCAGTTTATGTAAACATCTTGAATTATCTGCAAGTTGTTTAACTATTTCGCATGAAAAATTGCCTTCAAATCAGTGGATAACTTCGAAATCTCCAGAAAGAGTTTTGAATAAAAGTTTTGAATCAAGAAATTATTCGCCAAACTTTGATAGATCTGTTCCTACTAATGAATCACAGGATTCTGATAACTTACGTTTAAAAAATAGTTTAAGTGAGAATCGCAAATCAACTAACAAACGCCCACCATCTCCTCCTGATGGAAAGGTATCCTCAGATGAATGCCAAAAATCTCTACCTGTAAATTTAAAAGATTCTTTTAATAAGTGTTTTGAAATAATAAAAGATTACCCATCAGTTGTCTTTAAAAATCAGGAACTGAAAGGTAAAACCTTATCTGCAAAAAATAATTCTAATAAAAGTCATGAAACAACTCAAAAGATTTCTCCAAATCCTATTAAAAATATTTCAACAAATGAATCTTCAAAATCTGCTTCCATTCCTTTCCTTAATGAAGATAATGATATCCAATCATTATCGTCTATCATTAATGTTGTCAGAGATGATTTATCACAGGTAATTTTTTTTAATAACTTCTGTATGATTTTGTCATAGGTGTTATGAAGTATAAACTTTTTAGTACTAGATAAATTTTTATTTTCAGTGTGGCATCATTTTGGCCAAGCTTTGATTATCAGATTCCCTTTACCACAATAATAATTTTTTAAAAATTTTATTTTAAACTCTTGTAATTGTTTATTGATGTTTATTTAAAAACACATTAGAAAATATTTATTTCCTTTTGTTTTATGAACTATTCTTAACAAACCAAACTAATTTTTTAATTATGCATCAGTTTCATATGTTACAAAATATTTTCATTGATTAAAATATGCAGCAGGACAGAATGGAAATGTGTTTTATGATTATTTCATTTATATATATATATATTAGTATGTTTAAAATAAGTATTCTCAGGGATTGCAGTATATGTCTCGCATAATTTTATTGAAAATTATCCAAGAGAAGTCTAGAACTTTTTAAAAATTATGTTGATCAGGAAGGGAAGATATGCTGTATTGAAATTATGAATTGAAACGTGTTCCTTATCATTTGCTGTCTTTTAATTTATTTATTTTGTTATGAAGTATAAGTTTCTAATTTTTTTTCTTCAGCTTTTGATAATTCTTTAAGAGATATTTTTTAAAATTAATTTTGAGCTAACATAATGGTATTTGTGTATTAATTGCATCCAATTGGAAGATGTTGTCAATAGATTAACAAGGCATCTTTAGCAATTAATTGTTGGCATGTAATTAACACAGAAGTATCCAATGTAAACATTAATTGTATTAATTTCAGAATGATTCTAATTCTCATAAGGTATCATTTTTCAATTAAAAAAGGAAATTCTCAATCCTTAGAAAAGTAGACCACTTATGGGAGATGTACAATATTTGAAATATAACTGTAGCATTCTGCAGAATGAAATAAAAATTTTGGTATTTAAAAAGCAATTTATTAAAAAATTTTTATTTTCCCTAAAACAAATTAAATGAAACATTGTATTGTTCATTTTTATACTCACACTTTTGTATTTTAATATTGTTCTTGGGTCTTTTAATTGTTCTTTTTCGTTTATCTTTTTGTAGACATTGTTCATGTGTGATACTTTGTGGTGCACGGGAGATTTATAAATGTTCAATTAAAAAAAATTATGGATATATTAAACCAGATTTTAGTGCATGAAAGAGCTTAAGAAACAATGTTTTTAAAGCAGTAATTACCTTTGTCAGTAGTTGTTTTGACATTTTTGGAATTGAAATATTTTTTTTATTTTTAGACTTTTTTACATTATTGTTCATCTGTTCTGACTGATGAAGTTGGTGATATATTATAGTATTTTTGAAATTTCAAAATGGCTCAACTTTCCTATGTATTCATAAGTTAGCTAACACGTAAAAAAAAAATTATTTGACAATGAAATCAGAATTATTTCATTTTTCCTGTTAATGCTTAAAATTTGATAGTGAATGTTGTTTCAAAATCTGCTTGCCATATTTCTAAGTCTGCACACTTTTTAGACATTAAATTATTTCTGTAAAGTTTTGTTCTCTTTGGTTTTTACAAATATCAACCTAATTAAACTAAATTTTCCTATTGCCATGTTTGTGATCAGATCTTTCCATATCTGAAATAAAAAGGAATATTTATTTACACTATTTGTGAAGAGAAGTTTTCTGAATGTGTATTTAAAAAATATTTCATGATTTAATGGATCATTTTTTTAGCCTTGCAAGTATTTTATTTCATTTCTGATAATTGAAAAGATGGAATTTTAACTAGATTTTCTCTTCATTTGAACTGGAATTTTATTGATGAAATAGGCTTGTGTATTAAATTCTAAAAGTTCATTTATTTTTGTGATTTCAATTCCTATTTCATAATACTGTTAACTTTATTTTTAACACCTGGTGTAATTTTATTCTTTCCTTAAAAAACATGAAAATAATTCAGTGGCTAGGATAGCATATTTTTCAGTCACGTCTTCAAGACTGGAGCATCATTGGTTTAAGATCTAATATATTCATGAATGGATCATGTATAGGCACTTCTTGCATGTTAAACTTGTCCTGGATAAAGTAAATGGATATGAAAGTTTAGAGAGACAGCAGTATGCCAGTTCTTGCTATCTGGTCATTGTTCCAAATTCCGTTACTTTCCCAAAAAATCCTTATGGAGCTCATTATCAGGATGCCTTAAATTGATAATATAGATAGAATATAGAAAATTCAATTATGTCACATTTTCTCAGCAAAATTGATTGTGTTTTATTTTTTTATAAAAAGATATGTTTTTGTAAAATATCTTTTGAAAATCTCACCTTACATTTTTTTTAATATTAATTATGTAACGAGTAATATACTTACATTTACATGCTTCAAAAAATTTAATATTAATATAAACATACAGTGGTGGCCAAAATTGTGGACACTTTTGAAAATTTTAATGTTTTCTAACTTTGTATGCTTATAAAAAATATAGCGTTTCACAAAATGGAAACGCTTACATATCGTTTTAAAGGGAATTTAATGCTGATTCCAATACCAAAAGCAAAATTCAATATTTGCAATTCAAAAAAGTTGAGAGGCAATAATTATCGAGATACATTAGATGCTGATGACTGCAGTGAGTTATCAGTTCTTAGTAAGGTAGCCTTTATTTTTTATTACAGCTTAACACTGATGTTTCATTGAGCTGACGACACTTTTAAGCTCTTCCTTCATTATTTCTTGATGCCAGGAAACAATTATAAACTCAATTAATCCTCTTTTATTTGATGAACACTTCACATATATATATATAAGAGTTTTCAAACGGTCCGATAAGTTCTCAATAATTTTAAGTTTAGGACTGTTTCCTGACCATGATAACAATTCAATGCTCTTTGTACTAAATCATACTTTCATATTTTTACTGTATGGCAAGGAGCTGAATCCTGCTGAAAAATAAATGATGTATTGTTGGGAAAGAGATCACTGATGGAAAGTGTAAGTTTTGGCTCTAGAATAGTGTCAATGTATTTTCTTGCATTTAATGTCCCATCGATAATATGAAAGAGACCAATACCGTCTGCTGACATGCATGACCAAATAATTACACTGAGTTCTTCATAGTTGCCTGAATGCAGTCAGGATGTAGCTCTTCGCCTATTCTATGTCTTGCATATTTTCGCCATCACTACCGAATAATAATATCTTTGTTTCATCACTCAGTATAACTAGTGACCACTGATCATCTGTCCAATTAATGTGTTCTTTTGCCCACTGCAATCTTTTTATACTGCTGTAACACTGTACTTTTAACACTGCTGTAAATTTTTTCGTTGAATTCTACCTCTTAGTCCAACATCTAATAATCTTCTCCTGATTGTTCTTGAATTGGCATAAATGCCATCATCATTCAATTCATTTCTGTGGCCGCTGATGACATTCTTCGATCATGGAGACGTAATCTTTTTATTCTTCTGTCATGAACAGATGTAGTGTTGTACCTTATTGAATTAGTCTCCTGGTATCGTAAACAAAACTTTCGAACGCCATATGTAGTTACTGATCCACTCACCTGTTTTGCAATTTCAGCATTGGAAAGACCACATTCATGTCACACAATAATCTTAATTCTCTTTCTAGATGACCAATATATTCTTTTATTTGATGCCTTTGTTTCATGACTAAATATTAGTAATATTTACAACAATTCCTACTAAATATTAAAAAACTTAACAAAATTTCTTACTTGTGATTTGATTACATAAAAAAACAGTCTTCCTTCTATAGTAAAAAGCACAATAATGACCTGTTCCAACTTTAAACATGGTGT
Source organism: Argiope bruennichi (assembly GCF_947563725.1). Lineage (NCBI taxonomy): Eukaryota > Metazoa > Arthropoda > Arachnida > Araneae > Araneidae > Argiope > Argiope bruennichi. The sequence goes on from NC_079155.1 coordinate 2,942,647, forward strand.
CATCTTCTTCTGGCAGTTATTAAAATTTTATTGGTTCCCAGAATAAGAACAGTGATTGGTCAGGAAAGTTAGAAATTACAATCCACTTCATCACTGTGTTTATTATTCAGATTAAAGTAAGAATAATTTTTTTATATTGAAAATATTTAAATTTTGCTTTTTGTATTGAAATTAGCATTAAATTCTCTTTAAAATGATATGTAAGAGTTTGTATTTTGTGAAATGTAACATTTTTTATAAGCATACAAAGTTAGACACCATAAAGATTTTAAAAGTGTCAACAATTTTGCCCACCACTGTATATTGTGAATCACCCAGATATGAATTATATTATACATTTCACTTTAACAAGAGGCCGGAAATACTTATGTACTGTGCTAATACTTTTCAGATTGGTATGGTAGATTTTCCAATTGGCATGGTAGTCTGGCTGATAATATATGCTAGGCAAGTATTTCCTGAGTTTGTAGAACTATTTTAGTCAGTGAATATTATGTATCCAAAATGTTACTAAAGCATTAGTACACATATTACTTTATAAATATTAATATTCCATTTGATCCACGAAAAGCAGCCATGACACTGTTTGTGGGCTTGAGTGTCTATATTCTGTCCTATATTAAAAAAAATTTATAAATTCCAAAGGTGAATTTTTGTGAAATTATAATTATTATTATCAGGTATATTGTGGTGCAACTATAAAATTTTATTCATTTTAAAGAAGAAAGTTTCCAATTGGCTATTTTTAAAATTAATTGGAATTAGAAAAATTGTGAGATTAGATATGTGCTCAGAAAAGGACAACTACATGAGCCTGTTTAGTTCAAATATTTTTTGTAAATGAATTGTTTCATTTATTTTTTTAATTTTACCAAAGAACTCATTCTTATCCAAATTTTATATTGAAATGTATGCTATAGCTAATTATTGCTTTTATATTATTTTATTAATTAATATTTTTCTCTCATTTTCACAGGAAACTAAGTCTTCTGGTGCACCTTTGTTGAATTCAGTAAGGAGCGTTTCTCGTAAGTTTTGGAAAGGAAATCATCCTATACTTTTATTTAAAAATATTTAGATTTATTGATATCAGTTTTGTAGCAAAAATTATCTTAAAATGAAATTTTTCAAAATCTAATCTTTGCTGATATTCTAAAGTTCAACATCTAAAACCGCTGCGATTCATTTTTTTTTTTTTTTTTTTTTTTTTTTTTTGCCGAAAATGGAATTTGCATCTTGATCCAGAAAGGAAACTATATGGTGAAATTGTAACTTTTCTAAATGAAATTAAGTTCCTAGGCATTATATTTGACGACAAAATAAATAAATAAATAATAAATAATTTTTAAAAAAAATACCCCTCTTATTTTTTTTTTTTTTTTTTATGTAAAACAGTTGTGGAAAAAATGCGGAAGTGTTCTTAATATTTTAAAAGCCTTGCTTACCGCAGCTTGAGGAGCTGTTTGAGATTGTAAAAGTATATAAGACCACAGTACGCTCCAAACTTGAACATGGTTGCTCAATATATGGCTCTCCCGGGGAAAAGCGTTTTACAGAAATTGGACATCGTTCACCATTTGGCTCCCATCTCTGTTTGGGGCCGTATAGGACATCCCATGTAAAAAAATTCTATTACACCCCTCTATTTTAATTGTTTTGAACCTTCTCTAAAAAAGACAAATATTATTACTGTATTATTATTTTATAATTTAATCGAATATCAATAATCTATTTCGTAATTTTAGACTTCGCCCATTCTTTCTTTGATTATAGGATGCCAAAAAATCATTCATAACTGTGTTTTTACGAGAATTCATGACATTCTTTCGGTTTTAAATTTGCTTTAATTGCGTACATCTGCACAACCAAAAAATAGTTTTCCTCCTTAGAGAATTGCTGTGTCAGCTTTTTTAAACCCTTTTCGGTTTTTTTACAAAATTAGATATGGATGCTATCATTTATCATTTTTAATGAACATCAGTGCAATGATTGTTGTTGTTTCTAATGGCACTTGTCATAGACAAGCCAACTAACTTTGGAACTCGGTGATTTTAAGCCATGGCTGTGTCTCTGGGTTTTTTCAGTAGCGCTATCTAGGGCCAAGAATACGATTTAGCAACACACACGTCACAACTCTTTTTACGGGGTTGATTTCATTCACGCATTTCATTCACAGATCGTAATTTAGACCTGAATCAGAGAACAATCACCCCTGATCCAGTACCCCCAGTGGTGTTACTCCCGACATGGAGGATTTTGTGACCATGACTGATTTATACGCGTGCCAGCCACCACACACACGGAGAGTCTTCAGCTGGCGCGATCCGAACTCGCAACACAAGGGACGCGAATCCAGCGCCCTACCAACCAGGCTATCCCGGCTTCGTGTAATGATTTCATCGCTATACATACAGATGGCTTCAAAATCAGCTAATCACGTACGATTTGCTGTTATTTTTCCCGACAAAACTTTTTCATTCACACTTCATCCTCCTTAATCATTTTTCACTGCTGAGACAACTGCTGTTTTGCATGCCTTGAAAGAAATTTCAAATTGCCTAGAAAAAAGTTTATCATTTATTCAGATTCTTTAAGTGCTTGGAAATTAATGGAATGGAATAATTTTATTTTCATATTCATAACCATCCTTTGGATTTAGATATTTTAGATCTTTTAAACAAATTGTGGTCTAGTGTTTTTGATGTTTTAAGATATTGGATTCTAACTCATTTTGGGATTATAAACAATGAAAAGGTAGAAAAGGTCTCAAAAATGGCTACTGTTCCATCTACTATTGTTTTTTTTCTTTCTTTCTTTTTTTCTCTTTCCTTTTGAATGATTTAAAAAAGCACACGGAACTAATTCTTTACTTGAAATGACAAAGTCAGTGAGACATTGAGATAGAAAACAAGCGGCGCACTGTTAACTCTTTCTAGGGCGGTGGTCGAAAAAGAAGACACCGATTTAAAAATTTCTATAGAAAAATCTATTGGCTTTAAAAATGGCTGGAAAAGTAGCATTTAGTCTCTTTGTAGGGAGATAGATGCCAACAAAAGCAATTTCAGTTTTTTTTAGGGCATTAATTTTATGTTAAAAATATCCCGATTTTTTGTTTTTTTTGTTTCTAATTTGGGAATTTTTTTTGAGCTCTTAAGAAATGAAATTTTATCAAAATCAACTATCCATTTTTCTACAATATCCATGACGTTTTAAATTATAATTTTGTTTAATATTCAAATTAATTTTAAAAAGAACTAAATTGGCTGATCCAAAGGTGACCTCATTTGATTTCACCGCCCATCTAGGACGTCTCTTTCTTCGTTCTCCTCTCTTCTGTGCTGTCGTCTCTCTTCATGTGAAAGGTATAATCTGATATTTTGCAGAGAAGGATGTGATGCTGATTCTTTGTTAAGGGGCGGAGGAGTTTTGTTTATTTATTATTGGATTCTGTTCAAAGAAACCCATGTTTGAAGCCAGAAAAAATTTCACATTTCAGATCAGCCTTTCTTTCTACACTGTTACTTATGTTTCATCCTCATGTTCTGCTTTATTTTTTCCTATTTTTTTTCTATAAATATTTTTTTTATGTAGCCATAATTTTTTATTTAAACTTTTTTTCATGATTATTATTATTGCATTCAGCATATAAAAATTGCACAGCGAAAGATAAAAAAAAAATGTTCAACATATGGGTGATAAGCGTCTCTTTAGGAAAATATTTGTTGTGAATTATATAAAAAGAATGTGCATAAAACATGAAAAATGAGCAAAACAATAATGTCCCATTATGTGTTAGACGAAAAGACATTCCCACTTTCTTTGAGAAATTTCATGCCAAATAATAAGTTAATTTTAATTTTTTATTTGATATTTCTCACTTTATTAATTAATAAAATTAGCACTTAATAAAATTTAACTGTAAATATTTATTTTTAGCACTTTTATTGGATAATTTTTAACTTTAGTTCAATTAAATTATAATTTGTATTAAATTGTAATATTCTTATTTTTTGATTATTTCTATTTATGAGACTTAGTTTAGAATTTTGTTGTAAATATATTATATTTTGTAAGTTTATTATTTTAAATTTTTCACATTACGTAAAACAGGAATAAAAAGGGTTATAAACCTAAAATATTCATAATTACTTCTATTATCGCAAGGGATTTTCTCAAATATTTCGAAAGAGTTTCTTACGCAAAAATTGTTCTAGACAGGCGATGTCCTCGTTTGAGGACACCGCCCTCTGCCGGAGAAGGCAAATTAAAAAAATTAATGACGGCAAAATCTATGTGTATACAAGTTATTAATCACATTGATTATGTTTTTTATTAAATTTCAAAAATTTTAAGATTTGCATTGGAAAGGGTTAAACCATAGGGGAGATCGTGGCTGGTTGACACCAATTTTGATTGCGAATTTTTATTATTTTTTGGTAATTATTAAACAGCTGGTATGTGTTCCAACACATCCTTACATCCTTTGACTAGCATAAAATGAAAGCAATAACAATTTAAAAAATAACAATATTGAGTTTAATGAGTTAACTTCACTAGTGTCAATTTGCCCCATTGCCTATGTTCGTTGGCACCATACGCGGGGCAGGGTGGCATTATTTATTTGTACTTTTCATTATTATACTGTAGATACCGATTTAAAAAGGAAATAAAAAATATATTTTAACTAAGAACTAACTTTTATTGACTAAAGTTTAAATAATTAAATTTAAATAAAAATTGCGCTTTTTTTTAAAGTAGAAACATTTGAGCCAAGGTACAAAAAAAAAAAAAAAACACTGAGATTGACTGCAAATCGTAACATTTTTTTTATCATTTTTAAATCAGCCCTTGACATAGATGCTGTTTCAGTGTTATTGGGAAAAAATAAATGCATTCGCCATTTGCTTTTCTTGGGGAAGCTCGCCTTCCATTCTTGGAGACTCTTTTAGTTCAAAACTTCAGACACGAACAATTTTGAACCTTTATTATCTTTAATTAACAATTTCACTAATACAAAATTATTGACCTCTGGGATTCCCCCCCCCTCAAATTCAAATAATTCGATCACAGTTGATAGAAAATTAATCTTCATCATCGAGAGATGTTGTTCTTCATTCCCAGAATGCAAGTTTGTCTCCTGAATTTCATTTTCTTTCTCTGCCTTTTGTCTTTTGCCATTTTCCTATTTTTTAGTTTGCCTTCTTCATTTTTATAGTGTAGAATTTTTATCTTGATTTTCACAGTTGTTTATAATCTTTTTATTGCAACGGTTTCTTTTCCTGCCTGAAGTTCCTCTTTTACGAGCGTATCTGCCAAAATAGTAACCTGCTTCTACCTTAGTCCTTTTCTTGTTCCTTATCTTGTGCCAGCTTTTGGCAATGGTCGCAATTTTTCTACCGGTGAAACAGTATGTGGAATCGCAACTTTGGATCTGAGGACGATAACACCTGAAGTAGTTGAGTGCCATTTCTTCACGCCCTGCTGCGGAAATTTCGTCGGAATCAGTAGGCATCAGATTGGAACAAATGCAATCCAAAACCGAATAATGACTCTTATATACATCAGATGTGGCTTGAAGACAATCCGTTACTTAACTGAGAAGAAATTCCGAATTAGGAAATTTGTTTGGACTTGGTGGACATATTCCACTGAAAAGTGGGCTGTTATATTGCTGTCGTGGTAGCCAGTGGGAAAGAAATCTCTAAGATACTTGAGATATCGTAAATCATCAGTGTCTTTCCAGGTTTGTTTCTATGTTATGAATAATATGCATTTTTCAGGTATTTATTTAGCGTCTATATACGTCTAATGTTGAAATCGAAAGGAAAGAGTCATGATAGTATTGGTTTTTCCTTTGTTGAACATTTCGTACTGTACACAAAGTGCATAAAATCGATGCAATTTATGTAGAAAAATGAAAAGAGGATGATTCTTGTCTCTTATAGAAGATCCAGCATCAACCAGCAGAAGTCAGTTTGCCAGTCTGTTTAAATCCCAATCGATCTACCACCCGCTCGGAATTTTAACATTTGAGGTCCCTGTCTCATCCATATTCCATATGTCTGCTAGTCCAAAACAATATTTGTCGTAACACTGCGTCAAAAGTTTTAAAAAATGCCGCAATACTTATTTTATTATATGAGGTAGCCCGAATGAGACTCATTGCTTCGGGCCTTCTAATGGTAGAGTTCCTTTTTAAAAATAAGCTGAACCAGTTCTCGCCTGCCTGTTGATTTTTCTCTCATGAATCCGGTGGTTAACTCGGACCGGACGGAAAAGGATCAGAATTGAAGATCATCACTTTTCGAGCTTCAACCCCCCCCCCCCCCGTGCAGGAGGTCAAAGCTCGGTTTGCCGTCCTTTTTCTGTTTCTAACCATGGCCCTGGAAAAAAAAATTAGATAGGTAAATCGTCCACATCTTTCGAAACGCAAAGCCAACCTGTCTCACCTGGCTTGGTGCCAACTTGCCCCGTCATGCCATTTCTATTCTGATTCAATTTTTTTTAGAAATATTAAATTCATTAAAAGAAGATTCTCACGAATACTTTCATGAATATCAAAATACTAAATGTAACACACAATGATCTTCATTGCTAATACTGTCGATTCTAGAAAAAAATCAAGTGAGTGGTAAATATTGAGTGAGTGCAAAAGTTCTACCCGTTTTTGGATATGGAATTGCAATGGAATTGACGTCGCACATGACATTGTAATGACACAAATCGTCGGCCAATCAAACGTGTGGATGCCTCACATATAAGTGCATCGTACCTCACAAAGTTAATTATCTTTTTTAAAAAATTCTCTGAAGTTGTAACATGTAAAGCAGGAAGGAGCATATAAAACATTTTTTATACTAGTTCAATAAATAGAGTACAGCAGCCGCAATGTTTGTCAAGTTTTTGGGGAGGATGCAATAGACGGAAGCACATGTCGTCGATGGTTTCGTAAATTTAGGGAAAGGAGACAAAAGCTACCAAGATCGGGGTGGGAGTGGACGGCCATCACGCATTGGAGAAGACGATATTGACCAAGCTATAAGGAACAACCCGACCCCAACCGTGCAAGAATTAGCAGAGACCTTCGACGTACACCGGACAACGATCGAGAGACGGCTGGTTAAGTTGAATTTTACGAGAAAGTTGGATTGTTGGGTTCCACATAACATGGCAGCTAATCAACGAGATGACCGAATCGCACCTATGTTTCCTTGCTTTCTCCGTACAAAAACGATCTATTCTTGACACGAATTTGACAGGAGATGAGAAGTGGGTCATGTACCGTAACGTAAAGCGTCGTAGGACTGTGTGTCGCCCTTTTGATCCGCCTGCATCGAAAGCTGAACTTCATCCCAAGAAAGTGTTATTGAGTGTGTGGTGGGATTTGCAGGGAATAATTCACAGGGAGGTCCTGCCACTCAACCAAACCATCAATACTGTCTTCGACTGTCTACAGCTAAACAGGCTGCATTCAAATTTGGTAGCAAAGCGGCCAGGTCTCATCAATCTTCGCGGTGTTATCCTTTATCATAATAATGTCAGGCCGCATGGTGCTGTCATCACTCGCCAAAAGTTACTGGGCTTTAGTTGGAAGGTTTTATCCTACCCTCCCTATTTTCCTGACTTGGCACCAACTGACTACCACCTATTTCGTGCGTTGAACAATTCCTTTTGTCAAAAAATCTTTAATGATCTTGATGCTGTGAAAACTGCCATCCAAGACCTTTTTACTCAAAACCGGCAGAATTTTACCGCCGTGGGATTCATCTCCTACCAGAAAGATGGCAAAAAGTCATAGATAGCAATGGCGATTATGCACAATAATAAAATACTGTTCATTTTGCGTTTATTTGCTCTTCTTTATGGGTAATAAAAAAGGGGTAGAACTTTTGCACTCACCCAGTAGCTATTTTCAAAATAAAAAAAAATAACACTTTACCTCTAGTGTCTGTAGATCAATATGAAAATCTCTGAGCTTGTGAAGTCATTCCTCCTCTTCATTCTGATTCTACTTCTAATGTCATCTAGCGGCTTTTAATTGAGCTGTTGGCCGTATGCCAGTTTTCCCCTGGTGCCAAATAGTCCCTGTCTCCCCTACTTATGTTCACTGACCATCTCAGATAAACAGAAAAGTTGATATGCTAATCACTAGATTATGAGTGAGTCATACCAGATACATTCATCGCCATCTGCTATTTGAAGAACAGACACCAATATGTTTCCAGTGCGATTACATGATGTCAATTCCCCACATTTTGATTGCGTGTGCAATTTTTAACTCTCAAAGTTTACATTAAAAAAAAAAAACTAATTCTGTCTTGTTTTATATTTTTTAATTGGCAAAACTTTGCACTCTCAACTTTTTGCCTTTTTGAAGTCAATTGATTTTTTTATCCTCATATTTAAGCAGTACTAATTTTAACTGCATTCATTAAATTAAGTTTTCATTTTTTTTATAAATTGTACTTTTATATAGAACGAATTTCAATTAGTTAGGCACAGCACGGCTAAAGTTAGGGCTCTTTGAATCATAAAAATCCAAATCCATGAATAGACACTTTGATGGCTATTAATATCATATAGAATTAAAACGGTTTTCTAATTAATTATTTGCTAACAAAAATTGATAAATATTAAGTAGCTTATTATAGCATTCGATATTAGAAAGATTGTAGAAGGTGAAAACTATAGTATTTTGTAAATAATTGCTGAAAATTATTGCTCTGCTTTGCATAATTTATCACAAAAATAGATATAAATTTAAGTAGAGCCATAGAAATGTTATTTAATTTGAAAAAATATTGATTTGTCTTAATTAACATGTATGCTTTATTGGAAATTAGTTGGAAAAGAGTATTCTAAGATATATTTATAAAAATTTGATACTTCTTTGTATAATTCTACAAGCTTGTATAATTAGAAAGATAATTTTATTTTCTAGATATTTAAAACATATTACTTCATTAATGTTTTTTAAAAATCTAATTAAGTAAAATTATTTTGTGTGTTTGCTATCCTTCCTTTCTATCCATTAGCCCTAATATTTCGTTAAATTTAAAATTAGACCATGGTTTCCTCACCGATTTCGTAGAAGGATTGCTGGCCTTTGAAATGCTTGCCAAATGACCACTGTTTTGGATAACAGTAATAAACGAAATTTCATGTTAAGAAAAATTAATTTTCATTTTTTAGGGCTGCATTTGGGATTGCTACATTTGCAGAATTATCATTTTGAATACATTACATTATGTGCATACCGCATGTAACGAGTACTCTCATATTGAGTGATTTGCAAAACGAATTGCGAGGAGATACCGTGACGTCACATCCTGAATTGGCGTGTATCAGACCATAATGAGCGCTTGTTTGAAGAGAATCCTTATACCTGCATAGAAGAAATTTTGGCTAGACAACATTGTCGAATACGACATCTGGAGGTTTGAGCAAGTCTCTGTACAGCATTAGTTGAGAAGATTGTTTGTTATAGGGTTAGTTGTCGATAGCAAGACATCGATGAGTTTATGGGAATACATAGCCAACATCAACGAGGAATTTATGGGGCTGTATTCTTCGTAGCTTCAAAAAGCTGGGAAGGAGATTTGGTCAATAGAGGAGGAAATAATAGACTCAACAGAGCAACAAACTTCCAGTAAAATAAAGGAGATGCTGGTAGTATGAGAAGTTATTACATCGTTCGTTAAGAAGCACCACCCTCATGAGGCAGTAGCTATATCCACAACTGGCCTGAATCATTTAATGATAATGCTGTGTCCAATTTTCACGAAATTTTTTAAGTTAGCACAGATTAATTCTTTAGACAACTTTCTTGTAAAAAACAAAAAGGAAGCATTCATTATAAATAATAAATCATGTTATAAATTTGTCTGGGTACTTGTTTTTAGCAAGGAAAGCGTTGTCTCGTTTTGCATGGATTCCTATAGAAAAAATTGTTCCCCTTCACCAGTATTTCACATTAGGGCAAGATTCCTCTGTCCATCATAATATCGCATATCTGTTGAATATTACAGCAAATGAAGGTTAATATTTTATTATTTACAGCATTCGTAACTATTAGATATTATAACAATTTAGATTTAAAATATAATTCCTAATAGTTTTTATACTTGCTTTATTAATTTTCTTAGAATTTAAAATTTATTATTTTTATTGAAGGAGGAATTTTCAAAAATGAATCAGCTCTGGAGTATGCACTTGAAGAAATAAGCAGTCCAGTTGTTGGTAGGTAATATATGTATAAATTTAAACTAACTAATAATAAAGATGAATGTGTGCGTGTGGATGTGCGTTAGTGTTTTACAGGCCAGACCGTATGACTTACCCACAATTTGGCATGTATGTAACTTGTAAGGTGGAAATGTGCACATCGGAGTGAGTTTCTTGAAATTTTAATTCATTTTAATTTTCCAAAATTATTATAGCACAAAAAATTTAAAAATCATTTCAAAATTTATATATATATATATATATATATATATATATATATATATATATATATATATATATATATAATGTGTCACGGTGTTTGTGTTCGTACTCCTCCGGAACGGCTCGACCGATTTTTATGAAACTTTTTATATGTATTTGGTAGGAATGGGAATAGGTCGTAACGTATATATCATAACGCTAGGTAATTAGGGTGTCCCTATTCATGTTCAAAGTACGCTGATGAAATCAACGCTTGCTTGAAATCATCGCCACTGTGGCGTAATGTTGAAAAAGTCCAGCTAAAAATATACATGAGCTTCCAAATGCTACAAAATCTGATGATATATTCTCGGACCAATTGTTAGATATCGGCGATGGAAAAGTCGCTGTCTATGAAAATACTGGATGCATAAAATTGCCCACTCATTTCTGCACTGTCGTTGATTCGCAAAATGTTCTCATTGACCGCATATTTCTTGATGTAAGCACACAATACATAAATCATGCGTGGCTGACAGAAAGAGCCATTTTGGACGCAAAAAATGTGGATGTCGACGATGTAAACTTCAAGATACAGCAATCGTTGCCAGGCGACTTGGTATCGTATAAATCGATCGATACTGTATGCGATGCTAACGAAGCTGTAAATTATCCAACAGAGTTTTTGAACTCACTGGATTTGCCAGGCATGTCACCACACCTTCTATGACTGAAAGCTGGATCTCCGGTTATTTTACTTCGAAATTTGAACCCACCACGGCTGTGCAATGACACGCGATTGGTCATTAAAAAATTGATGAAAAACGTTATCGAAGGCACCATTTCGAATGGCAAATTCCGAGCCGAAAATGTTTTGCTGCCACGAATTCCAATGATTCTCACAGACGGGCCAATTGAATTCAAACGCGTTCAATTTCCTATTAGATTGGCATTCGCAATGACAATCAATAAGTCGCAAGGCCAAACGATGTCTGTTTGCGGCTTAGATTTGGGCACACCATGTTTTTCACACGGACAATTATACGTGGCATGTTCTTACGTTGGCAAACCATCGAGCTTATTTGTATTTGCTAGAGACGAACTGACAAAAAATATCGTGCACTCAATTGCTCTTCGAAATGAATATTGACTTTTTTTATTTCATTTTTATACTTTAGATTTTAAAAAAATATTACTTTTTTCACTTTACGTTTAACTTTTAAGTGATCAAACAATGTATATGTTAGTTACGTTAATGAAATACATTGTATTGAGAAAATGAATGGTTGGTGGGGTTTTTTTTTTTTTTTTTTTTTTCATCGGCGATCATCATCCACAGCGCTCCAATTCTCTTTCTGTCACAGATCCCATCCCCACACACTTACAATAATTCGTTATTTTTTAATTAACCACCAAAATGTTCACTAGAAATACTTTATATGGTAGAACAACGTTAGGTGTGCGTATTTTTGCTGAATTTTGGTAATTTTTTTTAAAGAAATTGTGCCTAATTTCTAGCAGTAGGTTACACTGTTGCTTTGAAGTACAACCGTTCTCATCATTTGATCAACAATCTGACTGTGCAATTATGTTTTCCATTTTGGAAAGAAGGATTTAGTTTAAATATCTGTGTAGTTTATGAGACATAAATATAAAAAGTGAAGTTACAATTCTGCGTAAGTGGAAGATAGCTGAACTGGATGTTTATATTTTCAACAGCGCTATGAGGTTATGGGCTGACTGTGTGACTTATCAATAGACTGTGTGAAATAGTTAAAATCATATGGCTTTAGTGTCAAGCAATATGGCGGAATGATGCACATGAAGTTATGTCTAAACAATTTATCTGAAAACAAATATAACGAATATTCCCGGTAAATTAGTTGGTCGCCTGTGGCGACTAGTATCTGTCTGTCAATAAATGAATACTCGATTAACTTAAACTTTGTCTCCCCGTATTTTTTAATAGTTTTCTTGATAGGGCAAAGACGGTGCTAGAAAGATTGTTATAATTCGCGTCCTAATAGACCCATCTCTGTAGATTCTGAAATCTGTTTTGTCATCAAGGCAGGGTTCGTTGATGTGGTATTCATTCAGCATCCGGCAGAATTATCTGTAAAACTGTCTTCCTGACCAGGAATCTTACTGCGCTGGGAAGCAACGTTACAAATCTATAGCAATATGCTATTTCTAAGTTAATTCTTCGTACTTAATTTTTTTTTTTTTTTTTTTTTTTTTTACTTTTATTCCATGAATTATATTCCTCGAGATTTTTCTTTATAAGGATCTCTTCAGCTTTTTTTTTTTTTTCATTATAAGCTGTTACAGTGCTATAATGGTTGTTTTCAACCTTAATAAGTAATTTGTTTCTCTTTTGATTTTTGTTATTTGAAAAAGACTTGAATTGGCAATGGTGATTTTTATTAAGGATTTCTAATTTGAGCTATTCAAGTTTTGAGAAACCAGATATGATGACATCAAGCTTATAATTTCTTATTTACATGCAAGAGTTTTAGAGAAAGGCATATATTATATCATTTATAAAGGCTAGAATCTAATTAATATTTGGTTTTGCTGTATCATGTAAGGTTGATATTGAAATTCGATTGTACCTGATACAGCTATGAAACCGACTACTTATTGATGGCTATCCATTCTTCTATTTGCATTGAAATTAGAGTTGAATTGATACCATTTTTATAGTGTTAGGAGCAGCTAGGTACTGATACTTGATTGTATCTGACACTTTTCTTGGATAATTTTATATTTGATATACTTGATAGCCAATCTCTTTGCCATCAATATGTAACAAAACATTATCTGTTAATAGATATTGTTGCCTTTAAGGAATATATATATATAATATAATATAATATAAAGTGAGAGATAGATACATAAAAACCTATTAAGAAGCTTATCAAGGAATGTGAAAAACTTGCTCGGTTTTATTGAAATTTTTTTCACCATATAGCGTTGATGATTGAGTAATTTTTGGTTTAAAAAAATCAAACCAATGTATCTTCTTATTTTAAATTATTTAAAACTAGCTATTACCCGCGACTTCGTTCGAGTGGACATATTGGTGTGTATATGAGAACTGACGGTCTGATCAAAATGTAAAATGTTACTAAACCGTTTCATTATAGTCCTGTTGAAAGCAGAGTCTGATATGATTTAATCAAGAAACTTATAACTGATTGAGAAAGACCTACGGGAAAATTTCAACATTTAGTTTTATTCTAATACCATAATATATACAGCATTAAGCCCTTGTTAGGCCCTGGGATACTATTAACTTGGATACTATTACGTCCCATACTATTAACTTGCTCTGCTGCACAGGACCCCCCCCCCCTGGCCGCGGTTTTTGGTGATGCTGCATGTCGGGGTATCTTCGCTTGCTGGATTAAGCGGCAATTTGAAAACGGAATGTGCAGTCCGACCATCGTGAAGCAAAGTTCCAGCAATGCCCAAGGAAGCTACAGCCAGAGCTATATTGCGGTCCTTACGGAGTTGTGCTAGCAGAGAGTCAGCACACATGTCTTATCCGTACCCCCTGGTGCGTCAAGAAAGAATAATTCCTCCTCCCCATTATTACTCGGTGCAGAATCGTTTCATAGACTTGACGCTTCTCATTTCATTAAACTGCACCTCTAAGACCGCGGTGTCGTAGTTTAGCTCCTTCACAACTTCGCTTGATAATTCCCCTCTTCGCTGCGGTGTGGGTAGGCCGAAATCAGAGAGACATTTTCCAGATATGGAAATCATTTTAACCTCAATCAATACCAAAGCTCCGTTAATGATTAGGTCATTTGAGTGCCATCTAGCCCATGCACGATATCTTCTGGTAAAGCGTTCTTGTATGTATCCCACAGCTGGAGGGCGTTTGACAGTCCGCAAGTGCTCACTAAAATTACAAACAGGTCTTCTAGCAACTTTCATAGCCCGAGCTTTATTACTCCTCTTCGAAAGACTAGATTTGCTTTTTCTGGGAATTTCGAAAAAGTATGAAGTAATAACAAATAAAAAAAATTAAAACTAACGTAAAAAACGATGTACTTAAAACTATAAATAAATTTATTAAAAGTATATAATAAAACAAAATAGAAAATCAAGTCCGAATTTCTTTAAAATCAAGTCAAGTCTATTTTATTTATCGATCGATTTTCAGATAGCTACAACAGTATAATACACATAATTTTTAATCTTTTAAATAAAATGAAAATATAGTTGTCAACAATCAGAACACTCTACGCATGCGTGAATTTTCCACGCCAGTTAGGGTAACGCAATGCAGATTAGAAATTTTTTATTTCCTTTATTTTTATTTCAGAATGAATCCGAAAGATCGATTAATTAACAATTTTTAATTTTATATGCATCAAGCACTAAAGAAAAGGACCGGGACCATTTGAAATAATCGATTGAAAACATGTTAAGCCTAGCCTCTTTAGCGTGGGAAAGAAAAACAACTGAAGCCCTATTCATTTGGCGATGGGGAAATGAAGACTTTTGGAGGGAAAGTTAGTTTTTAATTTATAAAAAAATTAATCACTCAATTAACCGGAACAAATAGTAGCCTACATACTATTTCAGACTATAATCCATCCCTGTGCTAAATTTCGTCCAATTCTGTTCAGCCGTTCTGGTGTGATTGACTAACAAACATCCATCTATCCATCCAAACTTTCACATTTATACTAGTAGTATAGATTCTGATAGGTTATTTTGAATTTTAACACTTGATTAAATAGAAATAATACTATAACTTTGAATGTATTTAGAAGTTTTTATAATTTTTTTAATGTCTAACAGTTTGTCATAATAATTGTTCAGAAGCTGTTAAAATTACATAACTGCATTATTTTCTTTCAGGTTTGGATTATATTGTGGAAGATAGAAGAAGTTTACCAATAGAAGGGCGTTTTCCATTCAAGTGCACGTTATGCAATTCTTCCATTGCAAAAACTTCAATTCTTGATCACATTCAAGGATCTAAGCATAGATTAAGATATTTGGTAAATGAAATTCATTACATGTGAAATAGTTTTTTGAAATGAAAATCTGTTTATGTTAAAAAAAATATATTTCTACTTTCTCTTTTCTCTCGCTCTTTTGTGCTTTG
Source organism: Argiope bruennichi (assembly GCF_947563725.1). Taxonomy (NCBI): domain Eukaryota; kingdom Metazoa; phylum Arthropoda; class Arachnida; order Araneae; family Araneidae; genus Argiope; species Argiope bruennichi. Next base: position 2,958,197 of record NC_079155.1, read on the forward strand.
GTAAAGTAAGTAGATGTGGTTAGTAAAAACAACCATTCAACTTTAGTTTGAATCACTTTTAGAATTGATCGTATTATAAAGTAACATTTGTTTTATTATTGCAGGGGTGTTTGTGCTCCGGGGATTTTGAACTTCGATACCCGGAAATTCCGGGGATCGTCGTTCAAAAGGAAGTAGGAATAATAATGAATTATTTATTTTGATCTGGGTAATTTTGTTTGCTTTGAAAGCAGAAAACGCAAGGTCAGTGTGTGTGGTGAAAACTTTTCCTTTCTTTCTCCAAAGGCAGTGATAATGCGTGAAAAGGGGGTAAAAACTTCTTTTTTGTTCTATCCTTATTGCGAGTTATGACTCATTCCCCCGGTTCTCGGACATTCTCTTCTGAATTCTTTTCGGCAAGTAGGCGCGGCAGAAAAAAAAGGGAGAGACTTCGTTCGACCAGATGTGCGATCACGTGACCTGGGTTCAAAGGTCTTAATTTTGCAAAATTAATGGTTATTAATTTTGCAAAAAAAGTAATTCATCGGACTTTTATAATTAGGTCATTCAATACTTCATAATTGTAATTTTTCATTTCTCCCCCCCCCTTCTCGAAACTCCAAAATGTCGGTAGTAAGTCCGTAAAAGTTTCAGGGGATTTTTTGGGGTCCCACAAACACCCCTGTTATTGGAAAAAGAGACATTTATTTGCCGGCGTCCTGGCATAGGGGTAGCGCGTCTTCCCCGTGATCTGGGCGTCCCGGGTTCGAGTCCCGGTTTGGGCATGGTTGTTCTTCTGTTGTTCTATCTGTGAGATGTGTGAATGTGCCCTCCTGTAAAAAGGGGTTGTGCAAGCGAATGAATGATGCGTGAGTGGCAAAGTCGTACTCTTGGCCCTAGTTGGCGCTGCTATAAAAAATAAGAGACGTTCCCCCTCAGGCTTAAATCGCTGTCTTCGTAACAGCGGGCTTGTCAGTGGCAAGTGCCATAAGAAACAAGAAACAAACAGACATTTATTTTATTATTGGAAAAAAAAAAGGCTTGATGCTTGTAGCATTTTTTTCTTTTTTTTGATAGTGATTTACTATATTTTTGTGGAATATAAAATTCGCTACATTGAAGATATAGTGATCTAGATTTAATGCAGATATAACGATCTGTATATTTCTTTAGAGGAATGAATAGAGTTAAAGCTAAAGATTAACTCTGATTAAATAATTAGAAGTTGAATAATATTAATTGAGTGTATGTCATAATAATATGAATAGCAATATATTTCTCAATTTGTTCTGGGAATTTAATATACAGCAAAGAGAACTCTCGCTATATGTCTTGATAATCATTTGTAACAGTCTTTATTATATATTTTAAGTTAAAATATCATTTAAACCTAAATATCAGTTAAAGCACTTAGCTGCTTTGAATTAACTTTATGAAAATTAAAAGGAGATTGCATGAGATATAGGCATTGTAAAGAATTTTAATGAGATACTTTAAGAAAAATAAAACTTCATTTTTATTTTGTTTCAGATCCAAGGCATTATACAAGTAGATTTAGATTATACATGTAGATTTAGATTTAGATTATACATCTAATTTTAGATGTAGGTTTAGTTAAAAATTGCAACTATTGAGCAGGATTTTCTATGCAAATTGTTCAAAGATATTGCTGATATCTTTGAATGATACTGCTATTTTGCTCATTCTTACATAAGTTTTTCCTCTCTGCATCATTTGATTTCAGAAACAGTTCTTTTTATAAATAGTAGCATCTTTAGTTTTTTGTAGAATGTCTATAATAGATATGAATTTCTATAGAATATTCAAATGTATGGGATTGGTGATGAAACTAACGAAACAAATATATAATTTAACTAGAAAAAATAAACATTCAGTGTTTGATTTTGTGAAATGTTTGAAGTGTAGAATTTCTACGATGCCTTTTATACTGAACAAATCTATGAAGTATTTCATTAAGGTTATTCATTTTTCGAAATCTTTTTTAGTCTACCAGTAGTGGCAAAATTGAATGAAATGTTTTTTCCCCCTCCACCATAGAAAATAAAAGATGGCGCTGCTTTTGATCGTATTATGAGAACAGAGGATCAGCATAATGATATAGAGGCTTTATTATGTGAAGCTTCTGCAAAGCTGGAGCAAAAATATGGACGAGGACGCGTTATTGTGTCTCTTGAATCAGCATGTAAAGGTACATAATTTTTTTTAAATAAAAATTTCAGTGGATTGTCTAAATCTAATTGGCAATAGACATTTCTTTATTTACTTATATTTTTTAATATTTGTTACTGATTTACTGTTTTTTTCTAGGTGCTAAAAAGGAACCTTCTGTGAATATTCACAGAATTTCCAGTAATTATGTGTAAGTTTTATATTCTCTAATTCTGCATATGTTTTTCGACTTATGTCATGTAACTTTGTGCCAACTGTTATTCCCTAGAAAAAGAATCATTTCAATTTTCTCATGTTCAGATTAATCCTAAAGGTTATTAATGTTATCTATAAGGATAAGGTATAGAATTAAATTCCCTAACTTAAGCAAACAAAATTTTAAATTTATTCTGAAATATAATTCCATTCTTTATCCATTTTTTTTTTGTCTCATACTATTATTGAATTCAATAAACAGTAATATAAAAAATTATAAGTTAAATTCAAAACCAATTTGAAAAATGTTATGGATATATTAGATATATATTCCACCATATCCCTTGAAAATGAGATTCAATCTATCATATTCCATGAAAATGAGATATAATCTATCATATTCCATAAGTGAGACCCAATCTTTTATGGATTTTGTTCCAACAGATGCAATATGGCTTATTTCCTGTACATGTTTTCTTTTCTCTTTCACATTTTACATTAGAATCCAATTTATTTTCTCTAAACTCACACACAAAAATTTACATTTACACATATATTGCTGTTTCTATCTACTTCAATTTCATTTCCATGAAGCTTTAAAATCTGAATGTCTTCAACTCCATTTTTGATAAATATTAATAATATAATTCAGATATGAATTAAGACACACTAGAATTCAGATATGTGGGTTAAATATTTACTATAAAAAAGTTGCTTAAAATATTTAACTGTAGTGATTTTATGAGATAGCACAGAACAGCCAATATTTTTATGCTGCATAAACATATTGGTGAGTGGCAATACAAATCACATGCAGTCATCACATAGAGAAAGATCACTAAATGCAATCAGAATTGGCGAGATATCACTCAAATTCTACACTTTTCTGTAAGACATTTGACATTGCTCCAGAAATAGAGTTCTTATTTCTAAACTATCTTCTTTTTACAGAAGATCTTTACTCTAGTTATCATCTGCAATTTTCTAGTACTTAATGTAATAGCCATCTCTCTTTTTGTGCTTTTTTTTTATCTGAGAATTAAAATATTATTTTATTTAAATCTGCTATTCAATCAACTGCTAATTGTTTATTTCAACATGAAACAACATACTGAATACTAAAGATTCTTCACTTAGACAATTCTGTGATATTTGAAATGTGCACATGTTTTGTGTCTACATTTCAGTGATTACACGACAATAAATATTATGTTGGCATATGCTGTTGAATCCTGAAATTTCATGATAGGTTTTTTGATATTATAAGTATAGTATTTTAGAGTTAAAGATCAAAATGTGTTGAATTAACATTTTAAAAATAGTCTTGTACAATTTGCAGTTAATTTTTAATAATAAGCATAGCTAAGACAGTGTTCATTTACTGATCATTGACTAATCCAGATTGTTTATTTACTGATCATTGACTAATAATTTTTCTTTGGAATTCTGATTGATTAATTTTGGGGACATTAATATAAATTAAAAAATATATATATAATTTCTTTACACATTTACTTGTAATAAATAACTGACCGCTTTTGGCAGCTTGTTTATTTGCCAGATAATATTGGTTATTTTTAATAAATCTTTTATAGCTAAATTACTGTTCATAATTCCTTAATTAAATATTTTTGAGCTTAAATAAGAGTAAACATTAAAGTTGTTCTCTTTTAAAGATCATTTGCAGATATGACACATTACTACGGAAATAGGAATTTCAACATGCTTGACATTGAATATTATCATGCTTGAGAAAGTTTTGTTTTATGTAATAATTCTATAGTATTTTTAATTTCAAGCACATTTTATATAATTTTATTCATCTTATTGTTTGTTTAATCATATTTTATTTTTCAGTGCTTTATGTTTAGAATTATTTTATGAAATTCAGCTTTTGTTCCAAGTCTGTGTTATGTGTGTCTTACACCAATTCTAATTGAATTCATTTCCATCACATTATAATACCATTAAAAATGTAATTGCCTGGGTAATCTGCCTTCTAATAGCACAATTACTTTAACATCATGTTTTTATTTCTTATGTTAGATAGTAAGCAGAATATTTTTTTTTTCCTTTAGCTTTCAGTAAAGAAAAAAAATTCAGGCAATTAAATATTTGATGAAACAGTGAAACAATTTGAATTTCATTGCAGCCATGAAAAACATTATCACAAACTATGTAAAAAAGAAAAAATATTTATAAATATTGTTAAAAATTTGAAGAAATTTGCAGTAAAATTAATATCATATAGTAAAAAAGACATTTTTTTAACCTTTTAAATAGTGCAAAAATAACTTCAATACAATTTCGTCTGTGGAAGTTACTGGGGGGGGGGACAAAAATCTTTTATTAATTTTTAATTAATAAAATTTTTAAAAAAATTGTTCTGATATGTACATTCCCATCCTTCAAAGTATATTTCTTCCAAATTTTGTAATTATATTCAAATGGGCTGGCTTGTGAAGCACCAACAGACATATGTTTTTTTTTTTTTTTAATTAGTAGTGATAATATTAAGTTTTCTTTTGGTAGTGCATTTTTTAAAATCTTCCTTTTTTGTAGGCCTATAAAATTTTTAATATCTGTAATAAAAAAAAATTAAAGAATATCTTTAAGATTTCTAGAAGCAGAAATTAACTAGATAGCAAATGAAAAAAAAATATGTATTTGTAGAATTTTTAGAATTTTTTTCAGGAAACCGTTAATTAACATTCACACTTCTTAATTTTTCTTTTTTGTTACTTTTTTTTTGCCTCATTTCCCATTCTCATATACTTGCTTGATGAATTTCTGTTCTTCCTGTAGCAAATACAATGTACAACAGAAGGGCAATAAGATGCAATTTCATAAATCTTAAATGTAATATCCTTTGTTTTATGACATGTTTGTTGTACACGCACAAAATTTTAAAGCCCAATTTCTTTGTAATTTGAGATGGTAACTATTTATTTTCTATATTTATTATCCCCACACCCAGTCAAGATTTTAATTAAGCATTTTTATTGCATTCTTATAAAATATTTCAAAATTATTGTAAATTAAACAATGTAGTGAGTTTTTTTTTTTTTAAATAATTTTTCTTGGTAAATTAAGTGACTGAACTGACTATTTAATTCCAAAGTAAATAACTTTTATTTATTGGTGTGCTTTCTTAATTATTCTATAGGGCCAGACCCCAAATTTTGCTTATATGGGGAAACATAGGGATTTTCTGTTATTTAGATAAAATTGAAATCTTTCAACCCATTTTACCCATTTTGTTATTAATGCTTAAATAGTACATGTATCTTTTTGGGATGTCAGATGTGGGTATCATTGATTTTAGAGATGTATTATTAAAGGAAACTACATTGTATTATTAAAGGAAATGCAGCATTGAATTTTAGTGCAATTTCTTATGAAATTTATGAGATTATATATAAAAAAAAATTATGATGCTGAAACAAAAAGTTACAATCTGCGATTATATATATATCTAATATTGATCTTGAATTGAAAATGTATCTTATAAAAGCAATTGTTTTTATGAATGTTCAGATTTATATTTGAAACATAATTTGTATTACTTTACTTTCTAAATCAAAAATTTTATTCTATTTAATAACAAGCTTCATTTGCTATGATAATTTAATTTAATTACTGCATATTCAATTTACAACCCTATGCATGCTACATTTTCTGAGAAACTAATACATTTTTCAAAAAGAAAAGTCATAAAATTTTTTGATGTAATAATTTAACTAAAAATAGGTTTTTTAGGCAGTTTTTCTTCGGATATTAATATACTCCAATTCTTGAATGGAGGGGGGGGGGATCTGCATTTCTCTTAATACCTAAAAGAAATCAATTTCTATCATAATTTTGACATGGTAAAGGCATGCAATACTAGGACTATATATATATTTGTAATAAATTTCGAATCTTGTCGGCTAAATTATGTGTAACATATTATTGGTTGAAGTAGAATACAGGTTTGAAGACATAGCCGAGACTAATTTCGTTTTTTTCTATTTCGAGTGACAGGCATGATTATATACAAGAAGACGCAGTGTGGCACAAAGCAGAAGTAAAGAAGAGCAAAAAAAGGGATAAAAACAAATGATCACTAGTCTTATATAACATTGGATTTCTGGCCATGCGCCAATGGAATACATGTGTTGACCTTTGACACCTTTTCAAGGGCATCGAAATATCACTCTCATTTGAAAAGTAGTTCTGATGGTGCATTATTTTTACAGTGGAATTAATTAAACCGAAAGTGGAATTGGATCATGAAATAAGAGAATATTTTTAGAATGAAGTTACAATGGGCTAAATTAAGATAAAGTTTGGGAAATTAATTTGGATTAAATTAAGAGTTTAAAATATCATTACATATATATATATATATATACACACACACTGTCTATCAATAAGTAATTGGACACCTGTGATAAAAGAGATAAACACAATTATTCATATTCAATAGTTGGTAGAGCTTCCATCTGAAGTAATTACAGCCTTCACTTTCCGGGGTATGCTTTCCACAAGTTTTTGGATGATGGCCAGTGGTATTTTCTTCCACTAGGCTTGGAGAAGACATTTAAATTCTTTTACTGATTTCAGATGGTTGCTGCACCCCATGATTTTGCAATCCAATTTGTCCCAGAGGTTTTCTGTAGGATTCAAGTCTGGACTCAGGGCAAGCTAGTTCAGTCATTTCACTCCATTGTCATCATAGCAATCCATGATGGACCTTGCAACATGACAAGTAGTGTTGTCATGTTCTACCCAAGTTCCATGTTCTATCCAAGAAATAACAATTATCCAACCCGTAAAATTGCTACAGCTTAGGAAGCACATGGTTGTTTAGAATAGTGTGGTTGGAGTCGTTGTTGAGCTTACCATCAATTGAGATCAAGGGTATCAGTCCATACTACAAGAAGCATCCCCACACCACAACTAGAACTTTTTTTAAGCATTCGTATAGTATTCATTTCTTAGTTTTATGGGTCTTCTGGGTTGAAGCATATTCTGGCAATCACCACTCATCTTCCACTTCTTAATCACAAAAAGCCATTGAGGATTTTGGAATATTTAACTCACTATAGTATATGTTTCTTAAGTATCGGCAATTTCCATAATATCCAACAATTATCTCTTTCTTGAAATCAGACAGCTCTGAATTTTGTAGCTTCTTGCGTGCAACTAATGGCCAGTGATGTTTCTTACATGATATTTAAGTACAGAAGGCTTGATGTAGATCAGGACAATAAATATCATCATTTACATGGTTGTCCAAATACTTATTGGTTGATAGTGTGTGTATATAAATATATATAAACATTGAATGCAATGTGAAATAAAAATAAAAAAATTGCAAAACATGACCTTTCTATAGCTTTTGAATTTTGTGAAAAATAAAAAAGTCATACTCATTCTCATAAAATACTTAATGTCAATACTAAATCATTTTAATTACATTGAAGAGATGAGTAATAATGCATTGCTAATTTTAAGAAAAACAGTGATTTTAAACTAAAAAAATGTTAGTCTTGGTTTCAAAATAAGAAAGAGCTGATATATGGAACTAAAATGAAAGATGCAATTGCTCACAGCTGTTTTTGAATGTGGTTTAAAATTTAAACTAAATCATAATTTTAATTCTCAGGTAAATTGAGGGAAAAAAAACTCTTTATCTTCTATCTTTTTCTTTACTTGTAAATGATTAACCATGCTCTTGTTCTTAGTTTTCATGTGTGGCATTTTCTTCTTTTATTTCTCCTCAATACAATGAAAAAGCTCTTAATTTTATGGCACACATATGAATTTTGTTGCTTTTTCAGATATTCTAATTGTTTGCTTTTTTTACTTTGAATTTAACTGAAAGTGTAGAAAGTTTTTTTTAATTGCAGCAAATAATAACAGGTGTATTTAAAATGCACGAAGCCACTTCCACTATAGTAATGCCACTCCTCAAATTCACCCACCATAATAATGAATTCATATTCTTTAATTCTTCTGCAGTTCCTCTTCCTTTCTCCCTTTTTCACCCTATGATAAATGAGATATCTTGCTAAATATGTCTAATTCACTTGCTGCTGATCTTTCTAAATGAAAGTTAAGTAATCATTTAAGTCAGATAGTTTTGAGTCACTTCCTTTTATTATTGAATTTAAAATTTCTAGATAGGTGAACAAATACCAGATTGTTGAAATTCTCTTAAACCTGTCATGAATTAGCTTTTCCTTAGCTTTTTGTAAAAGTCTTTGAAAGTTGTCTAACAAGGTAATTTTTAAGTTATTAAATTATTGACAAATTGAATTTGTGGGTTATTCAGTTTTTGAGAATATACAGTTAATCTTCTTATTTTGTTGATACATTTTTTTAAATATAAAAGTATGAATTAACATTTTTTTTATATACAATTACTTTCATTGCCATATCTACACAATAAAATTTGTTTTTACAGGGATGTTGATTTTGAATCTACTTCTGAGTCTGATGCTAAGGATTTAGAAACAAACAGTGCTGTAGAAAGTGAACCTGAAAAACTAGCCAATTCAACTTTATTTGAATCTAAGGAAGTAGAAGATGCTTCATCTAAGAATTCAATTACTTCATGTTTTGGTAGTTTACCCAAGCAGAATTTTGATCATGGAAATAAGGGATTGAAAATTTTATCTCACAGCATATCAGAAAGAGCAACAAATATGGAAGAAATAACTGAAGTTTGTAAAATTGATAAATCTTCTGTAGTTCAATGTGAAGGCTCTCTAAATGCTCAAAAAGAAGATTCTTCAATTGATAAAAGTTATTCTAGTGGAAATATATCATTTAAAAGGTCATTTCCACCCTATGATAATGAAACTTATAAGAATACTAAAAGGCAACATCTGGAAAATCCAAATATGGAAACGTTTTGGTCGACTGATTTCATGGTTCAGAGTAATCCTGAGCCACTATCAAATAAAGGATCAGCAACTTCACAAATCACCGCATCATATATTTTCAATCCATTAATATTGGATCAAATGGTTAGTAAAAATGTATATATTTTATTATCATTCTGAATATATATATATATATATATATATATATATATATATATATATATATATATATATATATATATATATATATATATATATAATAAGGTCTTCTTAAGGTGTTGCAGATACAAGAAGGATATGTTTCTGTTCAATATTTGATTTATATTCTTTCTTTCAGTTTTGATGTGTTTTGTGCTTGACTTTTTTGCAAATTTATTTTAATTTATATAATCAGTAGATCTGAAAACAGTTTAAAATTAAGATGCAACACAGAATATTTTTTTCAACAGTCTACTTTCATTGTTACAATTAAGTTATTAAATATAAATTTAAGTACAAGATAATCTATTTTAGAATTATGAAAACTTGCATCATAATTGTAACAAATGGTTTTAATTTGAAAAATAATTCATTTACATATTCAATTGTATTAAAATTAATTTTAATTTTGAATCGGTCAAGAGGTTTTTTTAAACCTACATTGGTATTAATTGATCATTTGTTGTAGCATAATATAATTCAAAGTTATTTTCAACCTTATTTTATTTATAACTTATTAACTTATCAGTAATTGGAAACCAATTTGAAAATACTTATTTGATTTCTTCTTATTTTTTTCTAATATAATTAAAACCGACACAGGCCAAAAATTTTCTTGCTTACTTTCTAGTAAAGTTGTAACACTCCCCCCCTCCATGTAATACTGTGGCCAGGCTGTGACTACTACAAGGGATCATATTTTTAATTCCATTCTTGAGAGTAGTGTGTTTCATCATATTGTAAAGAACACTCACATTTAACTACATACCATTGACAAGCAATAACTATGAAAGATCTTAATTTGGTATTTTTGATGGACATTAATTTAATGTTTTTTTTCTTTTTTTCTGAATTTAACTTGCAATTCTTTTGGGGAGGGGAGGGGAGGAGGAGGATTAATCGCTGATATGCCATTAATACAAGTATTTAAAAAATTGAATGTGTTTGTTTTATTATTGATCAAAAGCAAAATTTGAATTTGACTTAGAATACAATAATAGTCACACCAATTTTTTTTTTATTTAAGTTATTGCATTTTTGAATAATTACAATTACATGCATGAGAAATTACAGACCAACAGACAGTTTGTTCTTTAAAAGATACGATTCCAAATTTGACATGGATCTACATTATAAATACCATGTCTGTGAACTGAATCTATCTAGTTTATGTTTTGTAGTTATTGTGTTCACTTTTATTCAGACACACAGACTGACTATCTTCTTCCAAAGAGATTTTGTTGATATTTTGATAGAAACCTACAAATTTGGTATAAAGATTCTAAAGAGATGGAATAATTAGGATTTTCAGTGGCGTGAACTTCTGATTTTTTGATGTGTCTTCTGCCAAGAGGAATGGGTTCTAAGTTTCCCTCCTTAATCTTTGCATTTATGTCAACAGTCCTTCTCCCCTTCCTAATAATCAATATTAGCACAAGATTCACCTCATGATTATTTTTTGAAGCACATTCCTAAATACTTGTCGTGATGATTTTGTTGCTTTTAAATTGTTTTTCAGCTAATATAATTGTACTTAAGTATAACTTTTCTTCTTTCAAGAACTGGGCAGTTACTTGATCTTTGCTTGAAAGCTTTCTTCTTTTTCACCTTATTTTTATAAAGTTTTGATATTCAGTAGTTGTTATAGATAATAATTTGGTTACCTGAAAATCGAAAGATGTGTAAAAAATATTATGGAGCATTAATTTTGATTAAAGATTGCACAATTTTGTGTAATAATTTGATATACAGCTGCATTCACCTATAATTCCCCTTAAATCTTCACCTGCTAGTTTTATGATGGAACAATGGAAGTATATTGTTTGTTACCTAATAGATTGGAATTTTGGGAGACACTGCACATATGTTTATATAATCTGTGATAGTTAATAAAATGATTATTGAATTTCTATCACAAAATTGTGTGTAATTATTATTACTTTGCTTTATGGTATTTGTGTTATATGATATTTGGTGTTTTCTTTAATTTTAATTATAATAAATTTTTTAAAGAAGCTTGGATTTGAATAATACATATTTATAAATCAAATTTTTAATAATAATTTAACCATGGTGTTACAATTTTTTTTCTCTTTTTTTTCCCATAGTCTAAATGGGATATTTCTTCTGAAAATGAAGCTGACATTCTTATGATAATTGTTGGAGAGTTTTTGAAACTTTTGTTGCAATACAAATATAAGGATCACAGCAATGCTGTTATAGAGGTACGCTTTTCTTTTCTTTTTTCTTTCTTTCTTTTTTTTAAGTATAATGTATATTCAAATACAAATATAGAAGGTAAGTTCTAGATAACTGAAATTATTTACATCAGTATTTCTTATTGTAAATCTCCTTTTTTAATAAAATAGAATATCAACACTTACATTTTTTTCCATCTAAATTAGTTGTAGAATCTTTAATAATAATAATTAAAAAAACACATATTAGTTGCATTTATTGTTGAAAAAATCTTCTGTATCCATTGATACAAAAGGTTATCTTGTCTGGGACACTATTTATTATTCAAATAAATTCTGTTGTGCAGTTTCACCAATGATCTGTTGTATTAAAAATTATTGTTCTTAGTGGTGTTTGTAATGTGTGCATTTCAGGGGGGGGGGGGATATACCTAACTCCAACAGTGCTTGCTTGCCAATTCCTTGCTTTTATAAATGCCATTAAAATCAATACTGCAGTAGCACAAATAAAATTTTTAAAAATTTAATGGATTTTACTTTGTTTCTCCCTCCCAATTGTGACTTAGCTTGTAAAAGGATAAAATTTGAAATAAATAAATGAAGATGTCCTTGAAAAAAAGATTCAAAAGCATCAAGTGGAATGATGATTCATTGCAAAAAATGTTGTTAAATCTAAATTGTGTAAAAATTATTGTCATGTTTTTGGGGAATGTTAATTTTATTTTATTCCTTGCTTAAATGTTGCAGCAAGTTAACAAATATTTTAACACAATAATTTTTAAATTGAATGGCATCACCCTTGTTACTGTTGTTCTATTATTGATGTTAAGGAAATAAACATATGTTATGCTAACATCTCTCGAAATTAAGATAGGATTGTAAGAACATGTGACATGCCAAACCAACTATATTCCAATGAAGAATGAATATTTCTTCCTCCCCCCCCACCACCTTGGTTCTGTGTGAAAGATCTTTGAACTCATCTAGAAACAATTAAATAAAAATAAATTAAGAGAACGATTTACCTCAAAAACATTTTGAAAAATTAGAGTGTTATGTACTGGAATTTTAGGTATAATTTTAAAAATTTCTCAGCAAAACTGACTTATTTTAAAAATTTCTCTAGTTAATTACAAGGAGTATTTTTTTTAAGTAAGTACTATTTTGAAAAACAGCGACTGTGACTACTGTTCTGTGAATGTGTGTTGTGTACCTGAATCCATTGGTTACCATAGACGCCATTATAGGAGAATTCGACTGTGCTGACGCTTGTTTATGAGTACTTAAAATTCATCAGGCAATTGAAAATCTGACCAATTATGAAGTATTCTGTTATTTGCTTTCTAAGGGCATAAATTGTGAATGTGACGGAAATTCATTGGCAAATCAGTGGGATGAAGGAGAAAAAATAGTAAGAAAATAGAGCATTTAAAGATGTTCTCAAGAATATGCATAATGAGAATAAGCAGCTGACATTCTATCATTGCTGAAGACTTAAGGCAGAAAGTTGATAGAAAAAGACAGAACAGACACACTTTATGATTTCATTTTTATCTAATGAAGATTGCAGTGAAAATATTGGCAGAGATGCACAAAAACAAAATGTTTATTCAGTGCATCTGCTTTTTTTCAGGAATACAGTAATTTTGGGGAGGATTTCTTAGTTATTGTTTTGCTTTATGATAATGCTCGTCCACATGTGGTTAATTATATCAATATATTATCACCCCTTTTTCAAGAAAACTTGTATCCCTATTTGTATAGTCTCAATCTAGCACATAGTGACTATTGTCACTGCATTTAAAAGCATCGCAATAATTACTGTCACAACAACGATGGTGATTTCGAAATGGCCTTGTCAGATCACAAAGCAGGTGGATTCTTATGAGGATAAAATTCAAAAGTTGGTTGTATGACATGTGTTAATATTAGTGGGAATTATGTCAAAAAGTAAATTAAATACAGGCTTTCATGTAAAAATAAAATTGTTAAAATGTACAGTTGTGTGTTTTCAATTTCAAAACGACATATACTTTAGAAACATGCCTTATTTATTAGATACTTAAAATAAACTTCATTCAAATGATAAAGATGAAATGTTCTTTAATCTGATAATGTATTATTTTTCTCCCCTTACAATAATAAGAAATTGTATTACAACCTTTATTATTACTTTTATGTGAAATTTTCTTACTGTAGGTATGGTGTATTCATCTAAATATTGTTCACATACACATAAGCCCATTATTTTATGAATATAGATATAAATTACTTTGAGAGATAAAATTTTGAACAGAATGTTATTTTTTTCTTCTTTACCTTTTTAATCTGAAGCAAAAACATTATTATTGTAAGAGAACATCGAAAGTCTAAACAGTTTAAAGTAATTGTTCTAATTAATGTATTTTTTTAAAACCTTGATTTTATTAATTTTAAATACAAAATGGATTTTCAAGTATTTGAAATGTAGAATTTCAATTTTTTTATTATATATTGGTCTAAACTATTTTGTCCATTCTTAAATGAGCATTTTTTTTATTGATATTTTATAGACTTTATGTTTTTATAACTCATTCAAAATACTGATGCATCTTTGTGCAGCTAAACAAACTACATTAATTTGGGAAATCAGATAAATTTCTAGAAATAAAAAATATTTTATGTTACCTTTATTGTTAATAGTCATCAGATGGCAGATTGTTCCATTGGAAATTTGAAAATATTTAATTATGTGTTTTAAAATTTCTTTGTGTTATTTTTTCTTCTTATTTTCTGTGTCAGAATTTGATGAATTGTGTTTGCAACAAGTCAACTGAAGAAATATTCAAGATTTTTAGTAATTTGAATATGTCTGCTGCCAACACTATAAAAGGAGAAGTATCTGCAATTGTATCGAAGAATGATAATGCTAGTAAATCTACACTAGTGTTAGAAGATAATGCTGTAACAGGACATCAAATGGAGAGTCAGAATTTGTCTCAGAACAACTCAACTGTGTCAGATACTGAAATGCCCGAATCAAGTAAACAGCTTGTCGAAACATCAAATTCTGCTTCCTTGATTAATACTTCCAACTCCTCAGATTATCGTTTCTCTGAAAAGCCACCATTTTACGGTTGGCCAACTTCAAATAATGGGTCAGCAACACATGGTCAAACTTCTGTTACCATATCTCAAACTGCTCAAAATAATACTACCTGGAGTTCATCCTATCCATATCACCAGAAGCATGGTTTTACTGTTTCACCTGTGTATCAGCCGTATGGTTTTCCCCCAGTTCCACCTGTTCCTCCTGTGTCGGTGCCTATGGTTGCTCAATCTTCACCAGTCATGCCACCAGGATTCATACCACCATTACCTCCTCCTCAGCAGGGTGCAGTGCCATTGCCTCCATTTTCTGGTGTTACTTCTGTTCCTTTGCCACCATTACCTCCACCACTACTACCTAGTGAACTTCCTCCTCTTCCAAGAGAAAATTTTTCAATATTTCTTTAAAACATATTAGTAAGTTTATTTTGTACTTTTTCATGCTGCTACTCTTTGTTGAAATGATGAATAAACATGTTCGTTTATATTATCATCTTTTGATTAATTATTATGAATTTTTCAATATGATATTGTCTTTAGTTGTACATAAAGGAAAAAAAATTCTTTGATTTTAGTTTTAAATCTTGAATTGATTAATGATAAAAAAAATGTCTAATAAATGTATTTGTTGTGTGGTTAATGTCAGTGAAATAATGTAATTGTGCTATGAAATACACTTCTCAATCTTTGTTGTGCTTTTACACATCTCAATTGTTGTATGCATCTCAATTTTTGCTTTTTATGTATTTTCAAGTATAAGATAACACAATGTTTTTTAGAATAGATGAAATCATTAGATTTATCATAATTTGTTTTATCATTTTCTTTCATATTTTCAGCCCAATATGCAATTGATTATTATTTAGAGCATTATCAAATTGAAAAGAGACCATAGAATTGCTTATTGTCATCTTAATCATCCATGATGTCATTTCTTTATAATAAAATTATATTAATAGTATAAGGGAAAAAAATGCTGTGACAAAATTCTCATTTTGTCATTTGAAGAATTCAAAACCCTGTTTTTAACAATATGCATTATGACATCGAGCTTAAAGAAATACATAACATTCTTGTGTAAAATTAATCTGTATAGTGATAGAATGAATTATTTGAATTTATCTGCTTAAAATGTATTTTAGTTGTTTACATCATACAAAATCAATCTGTGTTAAATTGTTTTATAAGTTGTTATAAAAGTTGATTGATACATTAATAGATGTAAAAAGACAATGTTATTGAATTGAAAATCCTTATATCAGGTAACAAAAAGAAATTAATAGATTATAATAATTACTTTATAAAAAAGCCACTTTCCTTGACTGTAAAATATGTCTGAAAGCCAATGATTAACTTACATTAAAAATAAATGTTTTTATTCATTTTTGAATTTCAAACTACTCCAAAACAAATAACAAAAATATGAATTTTAAATGGTTAATTCTTTTGTTGTAAAATTAAAAATTTAATTATTTAGGACAAGCCTTTTCTTTTTTTAAAATTATATATTACAGAAAAGTTTCTATTATAGAGGAAATATATACAAGGAAGCCATCTATTGCCAATTCCCTTATAGATATGGCTTTCTATTTGTAATTTAATTGATTGAATTGCATAATTATTCTCATTTTTGATGCAAAATTTAAAATAAAATTGCTGGGTCTTCTAACGTTTTTCATTATAATACTTATTTTGAAAGGAAATGATTTTAAACTTACTAGAAATATTGGCATGTTTTCTTTTAATGAAATTTTCAAATTGTCGTCATCTTAGAATTCATATTTGC
Organism: Argiope bruennichi; assembly: GCF_947563725.1. NCBI lineage: Eukaryota > Metazoa > Arthropoda > Arachnida > Araneae > Araneidae > Argiope > Argiope bruennichi. The sequence continues at coordinate 2,974,702 of NC_079155.1, forward strand.
TAAAAAGAGGATTGTAACATCAATAAAAGAATCAAAATTAGAAGTTTTGGGGAATGTTACCTGCTATTCTGATTTTTGAAAGATTTTGGTAAGTTATATGATTCTTTTTTTTTTAAAGTTAATTCTTTAAAACTGTTGTGGAAATGAATTTATCATTTGGCAAATAAATAGCTTTTGTTTGTAATTCTGATAGAATTGAATTTTAATATGTATTTTATGAAAAACAGAAAAAAGAATTGAAAGAAAATTTCAATGGAGTTCTGTTAAACCATTCCAATTATGTTTATAACATTAATTAGTAATCATCATGTTTTAAAAACTGAATCTTGGTGTAAAAATGTGTGTGTGTATATATATATATATATGTGTTGTGTGTGTGTATTATGTGTAATTTTCATTTTTTTTATGTTTTTCCTTGTATTAATATCTTAAAATTTAACTGTGATAAAGATAAGTTGCTTTAACATTAATTTTGTGTATTCAAGAAAAGATGTATCTGAACAGCCAAAATAAATTATTAATAATAAAAAACAGTTATGTTGTTTTACAGCGTTTATTTGTATAAAATACTCATTTTAACCCAAAATTTACTTAATCCAAGATTCTATTCTTGGATCATGGGATGAAAATATTCCAATTGGCTTCGTAAAGGGGTAACAGTGATTTATCTTACAAGAATGCAGAGTGGCAAAACACGGACTAAGCATACACAAAACATCCCTTGCAGTAAATAATATCATACAAAAAACAAATTGGTAATAATAACTGCAATAGTATAAAGAGCTCATAGAGAACATTCAAAAAATTAACACTGCAAACAGAGGGTTCACTAACTACTCACCTGTCCCTCAGTCGCTCAGCACTGCTACTACCTCAGTTTTGCCTCTAGGCTTCTATAAAATCCGTAACAGTACAAAGCAATTTCTGTGACAAATGTTATTAACTCTCATGCTGATGGATATAGCGCCAAAATTCTTGAATATTCTACTTCACTTTTGTGCCCAAATATGTCTTTAAATGGTCACCACATTTGCTGCCAAGGTTATTTATTCAACATCCGTTCAGCAGCCATTGCTGTTTTTGTAAAGTTATCTTCCTTATCAGAAAACTTATGGTACAGGAAAGTAGTAATACAAATGTGTAACATTGATCCCCCCCCCATTCAAAGACTGACACCTTGACTGCCCCATTAGACCACAGCTCAGTGTAGAGCTTGCCAATTAATGTGACGTTAGGCGACCTTTGAACGCTGTATACGACATGTTTCAATTTCGTGCTCATAGCCAAAATTCCCTTTCCAGTTTTGTTGGAGTTTTTAATTCAGATTTCTCCTTCTTTTTAGACTACATATTCAGACTTGATTACGTTCCTTAAATTGTAAGGAGATCCGTATCATTTTACGGACGAACATTCCGGAACGAATTCTTGCCAAGTTGATTGATTCGATGAATTTATTTTATTCTTTGGAATAAGTCCAACGGCTGTGAATACTTTTTGAAGTTTAATAAAAGACCAAAGATCCACAGTTATCGCCGTTAAAACTTTCACAGAAATATCCTTGTTCATTCCAGTCTCTTTCCCGTCATTCAAGTAGTGTTTCTAGCTCTAGTTAGCGAGAGTATTTTTGTGAGAAGTTCCATTGCAACACTATACATTATCTGGATAGCAGCTATAAAGTTGAGTTGGAACAATCTTCAGGTATGTAGCCTTCTCTATTGTAACTTTTAGCAAATATTACATTACCAAAGTAACATCGGAAAATAGCTGTTTCATACAAAATAGTCAAATCACCATCATCACTACTTTACCACTGTTTTCAACTATACAGTCAACTTTATACATTCAACTTAAGATAGAACTTCGGCATAAGTTATTCTGTCGTTACAGCACAGCATACGAAAGCATTTAACATTGATGACAATTCCATCACATCATGCCTGGTCTACTCCGTTTGGCAAAGTAAGATTGTTCCAACATCTAAATTCCTGCGAATATCGGTCTTCACCAGGAAATTCGAAATCTGCAGGAAAAAGTAGTCGGTTTTTGCACCTTTGGCTTTTCTCCCACTTGCAGCAGTCATACTATCGAGGCTCATCCAAGGATCGTCTTCCCGTATGAGATTTTGCATTCACAGACGTTTTACTTCTTAGACATCTTCCATTCTTGCACATCTATCAATTTAATCTTTAATGTCGTCGAATTTATTGTTTTCAACAATTCTTGTCCAACTCGGATTATATTTGATATTTCGTATGAAATAACATTGTTATTAGTCAACTTTGACGCTCTTAATCATCTTCGCTTGAGATCTCGTCAACACCGTACACTTCAGAACTTCACTTCTATGTTATAGAAAATAATAAAAAATCCATTCATGAGTTGTATGGTGAAAAAAAATCGAACAAGTTTAGTAAAGAATAACGACTATTAATTCTACACATATACAGAGCAAGAAAACACAGACAATAATTACACAAAATAGTACTTGTGGTAAGCAACAAATCGGTAATAATAACCGAAATCATCTAAAGAGCTCAGAGAGAATTCGCACTCACTCCAAAGATTGGATTCATTGGATTATTTGTTTAAGCTCAATGAACTACTCATCATTACTACTGACTACTTCATCTCTATCTCTCGACTTTTTCTAGTTTCCATGAAATGGGAATGGGGTTTCTAGAACAAATGCTGTAACTCGGAATTCTAATGAAGATATCGCCAAGATTCTTGCACATTTTAGTCCTTCATTATTGAACTCAAATTCATCGCCAAAAGGTCACAACAGTGGTCTCCATCAAACCATTCAGTGACCATCATCAAACCATTCAGTTACGAATATAAGGGGGGGGGGTATGAGACGGCGCACTGTTCTGTTCTGTCTCCAAGCTGAGGGTCATTGACTCTCCATTTAGCAGACTACTATTTCTGTAAAACTTTTTTATCTGGAGATTTACAGTGCAGTAAAGCAATATAACAAATTTGTAATATTGTTATTATGATATTAATCTTTAAAAGAGAGATACGATATTTAAAACCTATTGATAATATTTAAAAATTCTGCAAAAAATTGAAAGCATGTTTGTTTTAATACATAAAGTATGTTTGCATTAAAGTGTTTATAGTGAACTTGCATGTATAAAAGGAAAATTTTGTTGTTGTTTATGGCACTTGTCATGGACAAGCCCACTGACGAAGGCAGTGATTTTAAGCCAAATTTTAGCATTTCTTATTTCAGTAGCGCCATCGGAGGCCAAGAGTACGTCTTAGTTACTCATGCATCACAGCCGTTTTCAGGGACGGACTTCATTCATACATTCCATTCACTCATCCACAGAACGTAATTCAGACCGTACTCAGAGAACGATCGCTTCTGATCCAATACCCCTAGTGGTGTCTCGACTTGGAGGACTTTGTGGTTACGACAGATTTATATGTACACTTGTTACCTGTACACGGAGAGTCTTCAGCGGATGGGGTTCGAGCTCACAACCCGAGAGAGGACAATCCAGTGCCCTACCAACAAGGCTATCCCGGCTCTATGGAAAATTTTGTCATAACATTAATTAATGCAAAAATAAATTTATTTTTAACAAATTAGGACAAAAGTATCTTTTTACAAATGATTGTAATTCAGTTTGTTTGGTTTCAACAACTTTGATTTTCCATTTATTTTAGATTTAGTCTACTTATTTTACAAGACAACTGAAATAAAAAAAATAATAATTGGAGAGCTAACATTTAATTCAGACAATTTTTTTGAAGAGTTGATTTGCTAATTTCTGTGTCATCTCCGAGTTTTACAACTGTGCTTTTGTTATTAAATTATTGAAATGCAGAGGTATGCTATTACTTGCTCTGAAGTGATCAAGTGTTAATGCTTTTAAGTATAGTTTTATAATCTTGTATTTGAAAATTCTATCTCATAGACTTCTCTTTTAGAAAAAAAGAAATTTTCTTTTGATAAATACTTTCTTAACCCTTTCGGTACACTTGATGTATCTGAATGTCCTGTATTTGAATTTATGTTTCAATTCCTATGTAATGCTTATTAGATTAAATTATCTCAAAATCACTCAGTAGTATGCAGAATAATATGAAATAAATGAATTTTTACATAAAATATGCCGCCTTTACATGTTCAAGAAATTAACTGCTCTCCAAATACATAAAAATGCTTTCAAATAAATGTGTAGTCAAAGGGTTAAAGGAAAAGTTCAGTTGTAAAATTATTGATGGGGTTGCTCAAGAACAAGATGCACAAAATGTTGTATAATAATCTTCATGCAGCTGAAAAAAATTTGATACTAAAAGATGGGAGTAACTTTAAGCACCACTCTTTCCCATCCAAATTGAATATATGATGTACTTAAATAATTGGACAATCACAAACCATAATCAAGGGACTGTGAACTACTTAGAACAGAGACAATTCTGTACAACTTGAGCATCAAACTTCCACAAATAGGGGGTGTTTGACTGTGCTGCTGCATGTAATTTAAGAGAGCATCCGATCATGATCTTCAGAGAGTAAATATGTGTAAAGAGGAATCATTCCTTATCTAATTAAAAAGCAGATCAATGACAATGTGGATGACTATAAAATCCTGGAAATACATAAATCTTTTCCTTATTGGCAGTACAAATGTTCCATTGTAGTTTAATTTTTCTTCAGTGTGATTTTATACCAATAATTAGAATTTTATTTCTTGCATTAAACTTATCTGCCTTTTCTTGGATCACTTAGCAACTTCCTGGTTCTGTGCAATCATTTTCTTCATATGTGTTAGATGGATTGATTGCTTATGAAAAAATATCAGAGTTGTTATTCCGTAGTAGGTTTAGAAGGGTAAAATATATTATATTCCATTTATTTGACAAAGAAGCACATTCATGTTTCTCCATCAAAACCTTCACTTTTATTAGTTAGATGATAATTTTTTTTAAAAAATTTCTACAACTACATGCAGATAATGAAAATTACATTATCAAATATTATGTTACATATATGTTTAATCTTGAAACATTTTACTGATGTTGTGAAATGGTTTCTCCACCAAGTAAGAATTGTATACTTCAGAAACTAAATAAAAATTCTTAAATTTATTTTTGATAGTCTTAAAGAAAGAATCGTCTCTATTTAACAAATTGTGGATCCACAAATTAATATAAAAATGCATTAATAATTGTTTACTTAATTTTTTAAACCTATTCATTGATGGAAAATTTTTATTTGGGGCAGTTCTCATTTTACATCATTATGAAGAAAAAAATGTTGCTTTTGCTGAAGCAAATGAGATCCCAGTAAATGTTTTTGGAAAGATAATAGAAGTCAATCTCTGGCAAAATTTGAAACAAGAATTTTCTTTCTTAGTTTGAGCAACAGTGTTAGTCATAACTGCAATTTTTATATTCAATGAAATAAATGTATTCCTTATTATTGAAAAATCTCAAATAATTACTTACTCATCATATCAGAACTACATACAATAAAAGTGTGGATTTCTTTGCAGCTCATTTCAAATAATTTCTAGTTTAACATAAAGTTCCATTGATTGTATTTATTGGTTTCATTCCCACTTCAATAAATACAATTTATATGTATGTTTTTGATATAATAAATTTTATCTTCTCAGTAACAAATTTTGTTTTTATATGTATTGGATTTTTTTCTCTATTAATTGTGTTCCTGTATTCTTAGATAAACATGCTTCAATTACTTTGTGTAGTTTAAGTTCTCTGAAATGAGAACATGCTATTTTAATTAAATTGTACTATTTTCAATGAATTGCTGGATCATATGATGTATATACTTATGTGTTACTTAGTATCTATACAGAAATATGTTCTTTAAAATGTATGGCATTAATCTATGTGTTTCTGAAATATTTTGAATGCCTGTGAACAAAATCAAAATTTTCTCCCATCAAGTGATTGAAAGTTCATCTATTATCAACACGATCCAGTAAAATTTCAAGCAATAGGTAAGTAACAATTTTTTCATAAAATTAAAGTCGAAAGTTGCATATTTTTTATACCTGTTTTAACTGTATTACTTTGTCTTTATTTTGCAGTTTTAAAATATTATCTACCTATTTTTAAATATTGAAATACGTGTAGGTTTTATTTTATTTATTTATTTTTGTCTAAAAGAGAATTTACCTACTCTTATCAATTAAATAAAATAAATTGCCAGCTTCTAGCAATGTATAATATGAATTTAATGAACGCCAAATGCTGCAGAATTGAAACTCAATATTAGATCGTGAATGTTGAATCTTCTCTCCCTGAAAATGCTTCCATAGAATTGATAAATTTCTTCTATGCGAATAACTACATCATAAACTGTCACTGCAACACGATTCAAAATACATGAAATCATATGTTGTCTTATCTATGAAGAATAAGGATTTGGCGATTCATTGCAATACCTCTCTAATAATGCGTCGAAATCGGAATACAGAATGCTTCTTGATGAATATCCGTTTATGAAACATTTTGAGAAGAACATAATTTGTGAAGTTTCAACCAGTTTTATTAAATGAATTTGAAAACAAATCCTGGTTGTCAATTTCATCGAGTGCATCCCTTTTGCTACTCTTTTTGAAAAGCAAACGACCGGAAATTATTTTGATTATATCTTTTGATCCAACCTATAATTCTGATTAATCTGAAATCTATACAAATTAGTTTATTTTACCTCACATGCGATAAATCGCCTAGAAATTCAAACCGTCGCCAGCTTCGAGATTGGCAAGAATGAATTTTTGATGTATCCAGAATGGAAATGGAAGAGAAGAAAGAAACTGTATTGAAATCATGTTTGTTACCAGTAAACGGTGAAAAAATTTATTGAATGGAAAATTCTGACTCATTTTTTTTAACCATTTGGCGCAGGCTTTGGTTATTTAAATTTAATTCGATTTCGTTCAAATGCCTTTTACCTTTTTTTTTTTCTTTTCAAAATCCTATTGTTAAAAATCGAATGGTTTTGGCAATGGATTACGTAATGAATGAACGCAATTTCGCTCTAAAGCTATAGTAATTTCTTAGGTGGTACGCATGGCATTTTTAAGGAAAAATGTTTGAGGTAAAAAAGAGGAAAGGATGTGTGTGTGGGGGGGGGATAGGATGCTTTTAAATTTGTCTCCGAATCTTACGATTTTTGCAATATGCGATTTTTGTTGTTGTTGTTGTTGTTGTTAATTTAGATCGATCAGAGAATATAAAAGCAACGAAATGAATTGTCTGCTTTTTCAAACATTTGAATTTTTAAGCATTTCCTTGCGCTGATTATATCCGCCTCAAGGGAGAAACTAAAATTAAATTTAATTTAATTGAAAAAAAGTTTAAGTAAAGAGCAAATGTAATTGTAAAATAAATTCTGTCCTTCTCTTTCTCATATATGATTTGAATTATACATTGATAAAGTGCTGTAATAATTGTAAAAAAAAAAAAATCGAATTCCGGATTTTGATGAACCTTTACTCTTTAGATTTTCCTGAGGTAAAAAAAACTCATTTCTATGACTCAAAAACCTTTTGAGTTAGATGGATGCCATTGGTCTTTACACCAAATGTGTAGATTTCTATCAAATTTTAAACTCAGTCCATTGAGAGGAGATCTAGTTGCCCAAATACAAATGAAGTTGATACTTAGAAAACGTTAAAAGCTATATAAGTAAAATTCGGTACACAGATTTCGCTTCTAAAATTTTCTTCCGTATAAAAATTTGAACAGAAACTGTTTAGGAGTTGATAGTCTGTCGGCCTCTACTACCGCTCGTACGTAAAACCGATCATTTAAAAATGGAACACTATTGAAAAAATGGAATGGCATACAGTTTATGCCTCTAAAATAGAGATTTTTACCAAATCTTGAATCAGATCAATTAAAAAGTTGGCCTCTGTCGATCTGTGCTTTCACACGCATATAAGCGCAAAGCAAAAAAAAAAAAAAAAAACCGATGTAAATATTTGGTATATGAATTCGTAACTAAAGTTGTAGTTCTGCACCTGGTTTAAATCGATCGAGAAGCCAAAATGTGATACAAAACTACAGTATTCCAAATTCAATTGAGTATTTGGGTTTTTTCCTCCCCTTTTCTACAAAGCACAATACTCTCATATCCAGGACACTGAAAATAAAAATCTGAGCAATCATAACATTCATGGCCCACATTTTAATGCGACACAAAGAAAGATAATATTTTTATTAGAGAGTATGCAGGGAACTTTCGATGAGGCCATTCCCATTGATTTCTCATGCACTGTCTTTCAGTTGTGTGCCGATTTTATCCGAAATTAATATTTCGAAATTTATGCAAAGATAAAAATAAATAATTCTACATTTTTAGGGGAGATCCGTTTCCTTTCACGTGGGGCAGTAGATACTTGCATCAGTTAAGAATTTTCTAAGCAATTTTATATGCAAATTTCATATTAACCCTTTTCTAAATCACATTATTTCCATGATTATTTCGCTTTACATATTATTAGATATAAATGGGATATTTAATGAAAAAAATTGATATTGCTGGCCATTCGGATGACAAATAATTGATTAAGATAAATACGCGGACTGCATTTAAACAGATCTCGAGTAGTCACCTGTGCAGATGCGAATGCTGCCGCCAGGCGAAGGATCTACAACCAGCATCTTAGCAAGGCAACAATCCCCGACCTAAACTGCCCAAGAAACCTTTCCTCTACAATAGCTAGGCATGACATTTCAAAGGCGTGAAGCTCTCACGAACCAATATAAAATCCTATCCCATCTGCAAGTACTGTCCCCATTCGCAACTAACTCCAGATCATGTTTTTGACTGCCGGGCCATTATCGGTTCCCTCTTTCAACTTGGAGCACCCCCAATCGAAATTGCAGATCTTGTCACCAAGGCTTTTGGAGGACTCTAATCTTTTCCACAGATCATGCTTTTCTGGTGAAGAATCTGACAACTCCTTATATTAGCAAAATTATGTCAGTTAACATTTTTCCTTATCAGGTTAGAGTCACTATCACAGCAAAGCTAGACAGGAAACATTCTGATGGATTATATTATATCTTGAAGGCAATGCTCGGCATTTTATGTTTTAAAGAATAAGCAGTTCATTCATTCTTCAAAGGCAGGAAAGCACAACAGATGGTATACTATTTGATGAGATTTTTGTTGGAATTCACTCTCTTCTTAGTTTCCATCTTTATCTGTCTGACACTGTGACTTCACTTTTTTATGTGTTTACATAGACTTCAAATAGAATTCTTTAGCTTTCAGCAATGAAAGAAAATCACGCGATTAAATATTTGATGGAACTATGAAAATGGTTTGGATTTCAAGGCATCAATATAATCCATTATTAGAAATCAGACAAAAGAATATTTAATATTCCAACTCCCAACAGTTAAATTGATATAATTAAGAAGACAATTTTTTTAAAATTTTGAAACGGCGTAACATTTATTTTTATGCAATAATGTTTATGGAATTATCGTGGGGAAATGCCAGAATTCAGTTTAATTTTTAATTAAAAGTTTTAAAAAAAAATCACTCCAAGAGGAACATTTTCACCTTTCAAGATATATATATATATATATATATATATATATATATATATATATATATAGTCTGGCCTGTAGAGCTCCAACACACACACACGCTTCATCTTGATTATTAGTAGAGATTCACTGTTTATCTGAGAGCAATATATCATTCCTAGAAAATTATAATTTCGCTGCTTTTAAAAAAAAAAACATAGAAAAAAATTAAATGAACAGGTGTCACAAGTCCTACCCAGCTCGTGGGTTTAACATGTAAATTTTGCACGTGTAAATTTTATGGCAAATAAAGAAAACTATCTTATATGACAATTCGGGAATGCTTCTTACAGAATTCACATGTCAAGTAGCTACCTTCTTCCTTCACTCCACTGCAGTTATATTGGAACGTGGCAAGACACTGTCCACTTTGGATTTACTCATTTCTTTTCTTTGAGTTAGGAAATATATAATTGCAATATTTAAAAATTCAACCGATGTGTTTTTAATGTGTTCATAGGAAGATAGTAATCGATACACAACAGAGTTGTGAAGGCCACTTCTAGTTGATCATGTGGAAACAATGTGCTGATTAGCACAACGAAGTAACAAAATTTTCTGAGGGCAAGTTGATTAGATTGAAATCCTTCGTATGGTTGACACGACTATCCAAATTCAAAATCGGATGGCATTTAAACCGATAGCTGAGAGAAAATGATGTGAAGTTTCGAAAGCAATGTATAAAAAATTCTATCTGCATCTCTTTGCTCAGGTTATAAAAATGAAAGCTATCTGGTGATACATTACTGATGTAAATAAAGGATCACCCCCTCACCCTCCCTCTCTCTCTTTCGAGGGAAAATAGGCTAATGATATAAAGTGGCCGATTACACTCATACATGTCTCAGCAGTAATTGAAACATCACGTTTAGCTCATACCAATGTTCCAACCTGTAAATTTCCCTTATATAAATAATACGATTGCTCAATATAAAGATATGATTGTTCATTAGAAATAGTGGTTATTCCTGTCTCGTCAACATTGTATGCATCGAAAGAGAACATTTTTGGTTTCCATACAAATCCTGTAATTATCAATTATAATAAAATCTCTATCGATCTGTTTATTCAAACCCATTGCTCCAGTTGCTGAGTATTTTCTGGAAATCTTGCTCTTATGTTTTTCTAGGAAGCTGTATCCGGCTATCTTATTTTGGTCACTGAACGTATTCCTTAACTTATTTTTGATTGCAAGATTATATGCTAATATTAAGCTGCTAAGTTAAACCAAAATGACTATGCTTCAACACCAATATAAAGGAATCAAATATATTGATTCCTTTTTTTTTTTTTTTTTTTCATTATTCTGAAAATACATGGGTGCATGGCATATTGTGCCAAACAAGTATCCGGACATTGCTTATTATTCCGAATTAATTATCACACAATAAAACCGGAAATACCTGTGACTTTAAAAAAATATTCTTTGTAAGTATATCAATTTTTTTTTTCTTCTTCTTCTTCTTCTTCTTTCAAGCAAGGAGTTTCTATCTTCTAGATATATGCATTCTTTACTGATAAACTCGTTTTCGAATATAAATACAAATTCTCCAAATTAAATAGTTCGAATACATATAACATTTTATAATTTTAACTGAATGGATTAATGAATTATAAACATTTGAAATTTCCGGTTGAAAGGTGGACACATGCGATTGCATCAGAAGGACTGCAGCTATAGCAACGCCGCCGAACAAGGATGTAAAAGGCGGTGGGAAGTGTTCACCGTATGCGACGTTCAACTGCGAAGCCTGTTAAAGATAGAGAAAATTGATCAAAAGTAAAATCAAGGAAGTATACATAAATACATCCAGATCGGAACAAAGCTCGGTAGTACGGTTTTTTTTTATTGCAGAAGGTGAGCGTAACGCGTACGTCTATCGGTGAATGGTGACGTTGCATAGGGAGCATAGTTTAGATGGAACGGCAGGGAGCAGATGGTGTAAAAAATTTTCTGAATTGCGGCAAACGATATCGGATCTGCTAAGGCCGAGTAAAGCAACCATCGTGATCACTAAAGACTCCATTGTCAACACTGTTGAAATAATCAGAGCTAATCGAAGAGTTCCGAGCCATGGCATCAGTGACAAACTCAACCTGAGTAAAGGATTGGTTCACTCTATCATTCACCAACATCTGCGGTGCAGTAAAGTGTGAGCGAAATGGATGCACCCTTGTTCATGAGAAACAATTAATGGGCCTCAGTCTCTTGTGCTTGATACGTTATGAAAAGGGTGCCGCATTTCTGGAAAGTATCGTTGCGGGTAACAGTTAATGTTGTCATCCGAATCCAAAGGAACGAGCATGTAATGGAGACAGTCATAATCTTCTCCGCCAAGGATTATATATATATATATATATATATATATATATAGTTATGAATTCGGGGTTCTTTCAATTTGTTGGTCGATGAATAAACAAAATCAACAGGCCAGAGTAACAAATAACGACATTTATTAACGCGAAGACAAGAATGCGCAGACAAAAAATACACAGCCGAGACGTACACATAGCAGCACACTACAAAAAAATAGCTCACAAATAGTAATAGGTAGTGATAACAATTACAGAACACAAAGCGGCCCGACAGAATTCAGCAGGAGGAGGGAATCGACGTAGCCACAATCTACAGTCTCTCCAAACGCCTGCAATTCTCCACTGCCACCTCGCTTTAGCTGTATCCAAGTGCCGACTCACTACTACACGACTGGCTACTTCACACGACTCGATGCTGCTTCTATAATTAACATCAGTATTCGGTACACTACTCAATTCAGTCAGCGCTTGAGTTCCACACAACACCTGTGTTTCGCTGGACTAATCCAACTAATTCGCCGTTGACTTGCTATGCGAATCTTAACCTCTCGCCGCCTCTTTCTACTACTGTCTTCAGCTTAGACTGCTGGCCTTTTATAGTTCCCGGTTCAAGGCAAACAAGGTTCTGGAACAATCAGACATATCTCGATTCCTATTGGCTCTATCGCCAAAATTCTTTATCTATTTTGTCTCCAAGCTCTGAGATTACTGATTTGGCATCCGATCAGCATCCAACAGAGCTTATCATAAAACGGTTTTTCCAGTGATTGAATTAACCATGCTTTGAAGCAACATTACAGACTTGCTATATATATATATATATAACCAATCTTAAAAAGTTTGAAAACGAAACTAAAATGAAAACGAAACAAAAACAGTTTCGAAATCGCAACTAAAATTTATAACCTATTTAAACTAAAACCAAAAAAGAACTTCATAGTATTTAGAGAGCGCAATTGCAGCTACTTCTAAAACACAGATGAATTGATACAAAAGTATTAGAATCAAGTTAATAGGAAAAACAAAAAATAAAATAAAAATTAAACCAAAAAAAAATTTAAAAAAAAATTAAATAAAAAAAGAATCCGGCCTGAAGACTTTTTCAAGGGTCACCCTCAGGCAGGGATTCAAAGAAAGGGATTTTTTCTGTGAGGAAATACAGACATTGTCTAATAATGATTCCTCGTGACCCGAAAATCCCCTGAAATTATGCTCAAGAGATATACCATTTTAACAGAAAGGAAATATAAAACAACAAATTAGAAGAAATTAACCACAACAAAGTAAAAATACAATAACAAAAATAACAATAAAAACAAACTATAACTATAAACTATAGTTTAAGTTTCCTTGACTGTTGATGGTATGTACTGGCCTTTTCGTTTTTAATTTTAGTGCTATTTTTTGTTTTTATTGTTATTTTTGTTATTGTATTTTTACTTTGTTGTGGTTAATTTCTTCTAATTTGTTGTTTTATATTTCCTTTCTGTTAAAATGGTATATCTCTTGAGCATAATTTCAGGGGATTTTCGGGTCACGAGGAATCATTATTAGACAATGTCTGTATTTCCTCACAGAAAAAATCCCTTTATTTGAATCCCTGCCTGAGGGTGACCCTTGAAAAAGTCTTCAGGCCGGATTCTTTTTTTATTTATTTTTTTTTTTAATAATTTTTTTTGGTTTAATTTTTATTTGATTTTTGGTTTTTCCTATTAACTTGATTCTAATACTTTTGTGTGTATATATATATATATATATATATATATATATATATATATAATATAAATTCTAATTAATTTATTAATTTCCTAATTTTCTATCTTAATTTAGCCCATATTAACTTAATTCTAAAATGTTCTCTTGTTTCCTGATCCAATTCCACTTTTAAAAAAAATTATTTAATTCATGCTACACGAGCTCTGTAAAATGCTTAAATCAGCAATTCCCACACTCCGAGTGAAGGAATAAAAATCCGTCAAGCGAAACAAATTCTTTTAAAAGATACCTATATTCCCCTTTCCTAAATAGACACGTGTAAAGAAATCCTTATGAGAGTCTCTTAGTATATAATCACCGGGGAAAAATATTTCTGCCTCATTTCGCTCTTGTGTCGTGCTGTAGGTTGACGTACCTCGTCGCTTCTTGCTTGTATATAAATTATGTCTCCTTTGGATGGAACACATATATATATATATTATATAACAGTATTATTATTTTACTGTTTTTAGAATAGTAAAAAGTAATTTTTACTATATTTAACGATTCATTTTTTTAATAAATCAAAATAAAATTGAAGAGAACTGGTTGTTTTTCCCGCCTTGCAGTTACAACAAATAGAACGAAAGACACAGATGAAGAGACGAAGATTAGATTTATAAAGATCTATTCATTCAGAACAATTAAGGGATTTTGGGAATCCCTAAATATAAACAGTAAATTCGTAACGTACGTAATATAATAATATACGTAATTCATAACGTACTAAATCACAAGAACAGAAATTAAATGCCTTCCAAATTGCTTGCGCCAGAAAGATTCTTAAAATATAGTGGCCAAATAAAATTTCTAATTTTGAAGTGCAATAGAAATTCTGCCAAACCTATTTCCGACAAAATTATAAATAAAGCACTGGATAGGGATTGAACTTGTATTCAATAATGTTGTCAAATGAGAATACAACAATTGCGCCAACATGAGCAGCTGATGGAGAAAGGAAGATCAAACACTGCATGATGTCATATAGCTATAGAGGAAATTCTTTTGGATGGTCGAGTTGGGGATGTGCTCGAGAGGCTGCGTTAGACTGGAGCCAAGTAAGTAAAGACCGCAAAATATCAAAATTAGGAAATCATTAGCTTAAAGCCGAATTTTATCCCATTGATAGACCTCCAAGGAGCATTTTTACAAAAGCCTCCCCTCCCCCCCAAAATCCCCTGTGTCTTTCCATCAAAGATCCAAATGGCTACTATTTGCAGAACAGCCATTATTTCTGTAATGAATGGTTAGACTAAGTTCATCCTCTTTTTTTTTTCATTTTGTTAGTTATACTAGTTATAAGGATACTTCTTAAATTTATGTTAATTAAAACTTTTTCCTAAATTTAGAATATATGTAGTAAATTAGTTTAAAAAACAAAAAAATAAACTTTTGGTTTTTCTGCTATATTTTTTTATCTGCAATATTATGTAAAAATAAGTCCCGTAGAAATGAATCCAAATGATGACGCACACTTTTTCCTCTTCTTATGCACGAAGTGTGAAGAAAGTATTGTAATCATCAGAAGAGAAAGGAAATAATTGAGATTTTGACAAACCTCCATGTTTAAGACCTCCCTCAGTTCGAAAAACACAATTTTGTCATTATATCTGGCTGTGACAAAATGAACTCGAAAACGCTTGGAGCTAGATAGATGAAATTTGGTATGCGGTCTTTACACCGAATGTGTAGATGTCTGTTCAATTTTGAGCAAATTTCGTTCAGAGGAAATCCGTCTGTTCTGGTTTTTCGAATATAAGTTCACATGGTAACTACTAAAAAAAAAAAAGAAAAAAGAAGAGAGCCATAAAATTCTGCAAAAAGATGTAGCAACTACAGATTTGGACAGATTTTCACCTACAGAATTTTGAGCCATATCCAACGAGTGGATCGTTTGTCGGTTTGTGCTTTCAGAAAAGTGAAAACGCGAGAACTCAAAAATTTAAATGAATTAAATATATAAAATTTAGTATAGGTTTTTGTGATTATAAGAATAGTTTTGTGTAAAATTTTGGTTTCAATCGAGTTTAAATCCAAATTTGATTTTAACTGCATCCCAAAGATGAATCGTAAAAGAATCACCAAAATTCACTCAATAGATTCAGTGAAAATGCTGAATTCGCGGGATGGAATAAAATTTTATTTTATGCCATGCAAGACGTTCTGTGGAAAACAACTTTATTAGAGAGTATGCCAGAAAGTTTGGGAGAGACCACTCTCATTTTGTTTTTGTTTTGTTTTTTAATTGTAGCAATGGTAAGGCAATATCGAGTTTAGAATGAGATTGAATGAATGAAGCACAATGGAAATTTCAAAAGAATAATGAAATCCGTCATAATATCCAAACCATTTTCTCCAGGTAATCTGGTGCAACACTTATTTTACGCTTGTAAAAAAAGAATATAGCAATTATTGTAATTGCAAAAAGACCAACAACAATACGGCATGCTTAAATATAATCTGTCTACTGTAGAATCAAGCTATGCAGAATGTGAACAGAAAAATGAAATATTAGGGTGTCCCATAAATTTCTTTCCGATTTCTGATAAGAAATGAATACACAATATTTACTGTTTAAGATTTTATTTATTTTGTTATATAAGAACCTTTTTATTCTATTACCTTCTTCCATCTCTCTGGAAGGCTCATTATGTCTACTTTCCAAAATTGTATTTTGGACAAGAAATAATCTTCGAGGTGCGCTTTTATTTCGCTGATGGATTTAAAGTACTTATCGCGAAGAGAGTTGTTTAAGGACAGAAAGAAGCAATAATCAGATGGAGCAAGATCTGCTGAGTAAGCAGGATGCGGTAAAACATCCCGATCAAACTGTAAGAGTTTCTCTCTTACGACTAATTCAATATGAGGTCCCACGTTGCCATGATGAAAAGCAACGCCTCGTCGGTTCATTGATTCTGGCCGTGTTTTTTTTTTTTTTTTTTTGCTAGGGCAGTTTTTAATTGATTCAGTTGATGACAGTATTTCTTAGAATTTATTGTTTTACTTTGAGGAAGGAGCTCATAGAGAATTACACCTTTCCAATTCCACCAAATGGACAAAATAACTTTTTTTGGGTGTAGTCCTGACTTTACGACAGTTGAAGGCCTATTGTTCTTACACCAAGTGGCATAGATGGCTAATAGATAAGCCTGCATGTTTGCACACACAGAGCTAGTAAGGCCATTCATAGCGCGATGAGAAAGAAATTTTTGAGATACCCTAATACTTTTGAAATAACTAATGTAAATATAAAAACAGCTCTGACTCATTGAAGAGAATAAAGTAAACAGAGGATAAGTAACAATTTGCGGTGGGTGATCCATGATACTATAAAGCACTTATTGCTTTGAGATGCCTCTCGTAAGCAGGTGCCATATTTGCCAGTCCGTGGCACAGCAACTCTATAAGTGGTGGATAATGGAATGGCCTTTGTGAAAACAAGAAAGACTTTATGCTCTCCGAACCAAAACTAGTATAAGCTTCAGAAACCTTATAAAAATTATTTTATACTATACCGTTATTTTCTCAATAAACTCGTTACAAACATGTAAATTTAGTTATCACTACCCCATTTATCTATTTGCATCTTATAATCTAAGTAATCCTTGTTAGTTCATTCACAAATTATCTAATAAAGTATTCAAATATTAACATAGCCAATAGCACTGCTTGCTGAGACCGGTCAGTTACATCGCTCGGCGAAGTGACTTGCTTTCTTCTCTTTTCTCTCGTTAGTATCGCGCATGAATGAAATTAAATGCATTTCTATAAATTAAAAAAATATCGGCTATCACTTCTGAATGAATGATTTTCACATAATATTGCATACAAAAAATGAATGAAAAAAATCTGAAGTAGCAAATGAAGGAACCTTCATTTTCCTCATCAACAACAGTACGTTTTAGTTGAATGCAAATATGAAGAAAACTATTCTTATATCTCATTTAATAACAATTAAAATGAAAAAACAAGCCGGAGTGGTCTCCCCGAAACTCTGTAATAAACTTGTCATGCCAGAGAGCGTCTTGCGTGCAATAATTACAAGATATTATTCTTAAGCGTGAAATACAATTTTTACTGAGTGTGTCATGTGATCCTCAGCGAGTTCTTCGCAATTATTCTCTGACCTGGGGTTGATAGTATCCGAAAATTGAATTTTTATTTTAGACGCGTTTTTCACAACCGATTGGAACAAAAATGTGACACAAAACTAGATTCGTAAACAATATTAAATTTGGTATACATAAATCATTGCGTTTTTGAGCTAACGCGTTTACATGTTCCTGAAAGTAGAGACAGACAGACAGTTATACCCTTGTTGGATTTCGCTCAAACTATGATAGGCATCTACAATGTAGGTGTTAAATGTATGGTCCGAATTTCATCCGTCTTGCCCTCTTCGTTTTCTTGTTACCCGTATTAACTTATATTCTGAACAGCGGGGCTTACGGACATCCTCTGAACAGATTTTATTCAGAATTTGATAGAAATCTGCAAATTGGGTGTAAAGACCGAATTTCAGCCGTCTAACTCCAGGCATTTTGAGTCATCTTTGTCGCAGACAGACGGCCAGTTCCCAAAAGTGTGCTTTTGGAACTCAGGGAAGTCTACAATGTAGAGATGCGTCAAAATCTCGAGTTTTAATTTTTTGACGATTACAATACTATCTCTATACTTCGTATAAGAGAAAGTAAAAAAGATGAACTCGATCCGACCTTTAGTAGCGGACATAAAGTGGGTTCCAATAATATTAAGATTTTGGACATTTGAGGAGGGGAGGAAAACTCCAGAGAGGTTTTTTGGGATTTAGTATAAATGCTTCTATAGTAGTGACTCACCAGTGCGTTGAAATTCGGCTTTATGCTAATTTTTTCTTTCAAAATATTTATTGACTGAATGACAAGTTAAATGGCTCGCAGATGTTGTGATCTCACACTTGTAAAGAAAATGTATGATGACAATACTAATCTGTTGTCATTAGTAAAAACCGGTTTTTTTCATACTGAATATTTTTTTAAATTTTTTTATGTATTTAGAATAGCTGTTTTATTAAATCTTATGACATTTGATTGCTATATCTGATCAAATATAAATAAATTGGCTATCTGACACTTTACAATATTCAGGAAAATATATATATAAATCTATATGGTCTATGAACAAGTTTGTTAGTGTTAAGAAGTACACAAAGCGTAATTATAAATGAATAAGATTATCTGAGTTTGCATTTATTTCTTTTCTATTATCTTTCTCTACATTGAAAACTGATTTTGAACGGACGTTCTCGCTAATTATAAAGATTTGATATTATTTCGATACCCTAAGAAAGGAGAGAAGGAAAACTGTTTTGCGATAACTGTACGATTACATCTTATTAATGCGTTGTCTAGGGTCTAGTTTTAAGTAAAAAATAATTGATCTAGGTAACAATAGATTGAATACAACGATTAAATTCTTTTAAATGTCTTCCGTTATAAATTAGGAATTAAAAATAACACATCTATAGAATTTTAGTGCAGTATAGATTTTGAATGATTCCGATAATATTTCTGTTGAAAAATGCACCAGGACGTAATATAGTATAGTGGAAATTGATTCATTCGAAGCTGATAGAATTATAATAAAAATGAATACAGCAGGAGTAAATGGTGAATTGAAGATTGCAGTACATATTTCATATCGAATAGTTTTAATTATACGTGTTCAGTAAATAGTACGGATTTACTGGAAGGTTCACGGAGTACTTAATACGAAATTCTTCACCTAACAATTTCATAGCATAATGACTTGACATAGTAAGTGGTTGTACATTAAGCTGATTTCGCAGTTTTAATTGTGTAAATGATTGTAATTTACTTTAGATATTTAAAAAGAAAACACAGAGAGTAAGTTTAGGTAAATTATTTGCAAAATTCGGTCTCCAGAATCAACATGATGTGGCAAAGCTGTTACTTGAATTTTAATCACATAGAAGATGACAGAGTCTCCCGGAGTGCTCCGGAAGCTTAGGGGTTATAAATTTCCTTGATGGTGATGTCGTCATTTTAGTCCAGTTTTTCGAAGAATTTGATTGTTAATTTGTTATGAAATTCGTTAATCGTGACAAAGTTAACATTTTTGCGTACAAGCCATGGCAAGTTATTGAGTTGCTGGACCATCATATTTTGCTGTCTCCCAGGTGCAGAGATATGGGTTTATCCGCATTGGGAGTAATAGGTTGATCATAATTTATTTTTTTTTGGAAGATTTGAAGTTGAGAATTAGATAGAGTAATTTTATATCTGTATAGTAGTTCTTAACTTTTTGAATATGTTTTTTAAAATGTAGATGTTTATCAAATGTTGCACCAAGATAGGCAGTTTCATTATTCCGAGGAGTATTTTTCCGGGAAAGTTTTGGTGTGTGTGATTGTGGGGAGGCTCTTTTTCCAGGAGAAATATGCTGCTTGGCATTTACTAATGCTATTCTAGATTTCCTACTGGATAAGCCATTTTTTTCAATTAAGATGTTCGGAGAACTTATGAACTTGGGATCTTAAGCAATGCAAAGCAGAGCTGTATCATCGTCCAAGAGAGTAATTCTGGTATCTTGCAGCCTTGGGATATCATTTATACAGATATTAAAGCAAATGGGATCGAGTTTGAACCACTGCAGCATGGATGCTCCTTGGTTTAGAAAAGTTATTGGCACTTACTGCCAAACATATATTGGATAGATATGGAGAGAGGAGTTTTATTCGTATCAAATGGAAGGATCTTCATGCATATCAAAATTAAGTAACTAAGTGAAATTAATAATTAAGTAAACATGAAGTAGTAATTTTTATCCATCTCTAATTAATAATCTAAAAATAATTTGAATAAATAAGTAAATTGAATAAACAAACAATCGCAGTAATTGAATATATAATCTAACCCAATTGTCATAAAAATGCGGGGGGGGGATACTTAAAAGCAATTTTATTATTTAAAGTTATCGATCCAAACACCTGGATAAGGGAAGGAGTGAGATTTGAAACATTGGCTTCTGGTGTTTAAATAAAAACCCATTAATATAAGGGAAAAAATTTTAATTAAAATGTCGAAGTTACAAAAAAGCCTTATAAAATGAGCTGAACGTTAAGATAACTTAATTATGTCAAGAATATATATACAATATATATCTGATTTTATTTGTAAAACATAGGATCGCCGAAAAGTTTCTTAAGAAATTTTTTTGTTTCTCAGAATTCACATACCGGAAAAAAAATATTTTAAAAATAATGTTATGTAATTTCAGATTTAAAAAAAAAAAAAATCCGAAAATTTTGAAATTTTTTAATATAATAATGCTCGCAAACACTATTACTATTAATGCGACTATTTAATGTTTTCGAACCAAAAACTATGATATTTTTTTCCTTTTTAAATTTAGCCTCCACCACTTTCTGAAAATCTATTAATATAATATTTTCAATCGTAGAATAATACTTTTATATTATGATTATTTTTTGTTTCAGTTCACGAATTCTGCTTAATAGAAAAATACTAATACGGATGTTTCAACGAACTATGTTGTTATGAACTATTTGTCTTCTACGTAATATGCGTTGAAATAGAATTTTAAAAATTTCGCTCTAATAAAAAAAGTTAAAAACAGATTTCCTGATTTATTTTTCCTTATCTAATTAAGCTATTATAATGCTCTCAGTTCATTTTATAGGTCTTTTTAATGCCTTGCACTTATAATATCTCTATCAGAGGTGTTTTTATTATTATTATTATTATTATTTGGATGCCAGAAATCGATATTTCAAATTCATTTCTCCTCCCCGTTCTCTTATCCAGTAAAATAGCATTGGACAAACTTAGAGGCCTATTTTCATTTGATATTTCAACAATTTAGACCAATAAAATTGTTATGTATTTTTTTCTCCATATCGAAGTAAAATTTGATTTGATTAATAGCATTGTTCAATAAGACTTGAAAAGAAATAATATAATATACATCTAACGTTTTCATTTTTTTAAAGTTGTGATATGTTAAACATACCATAAATAAAGTATTTTAAAGATGTTCGTTAACTGAAAAGTTGTTATTGCTCAATGAAATTAAAAATTGCAGTTGACCGAAAAAATGTATGCAATTTTTGATTATGCAAGAAATTTTATTTCGATTCGCATTAATTCGATTGTTTTAAATTCCATTATTCGATTTGGAATAGAATTTCAAATTTTTCCAAATTAGAGTAGATAAGATGAAAATTTCAAAAAATCTAAGAATAAAGTATAAGCCTTTGAAACTCAGACTCCTTATACTAAATGGTATATCGTTATTTTGGTATAAATCTAGGATCTAATCGATTCAACAATTCTTATTTTATAATAAATTTCTGTATAACACATATAACAACTGTATATT
This sequence comes from Argiope bruennichi, assembly GCF_947563725.1. NCBI lineage: Eukaryota > Metazoa > Arthropoda > Arachnida > Araneae > Araneidae > Argiope > Argiope bruennichi. The sequence goes on from NC_079155.1 coordinate 2,996,764, forward strand.
TTTTTTTCTGATAGAAAGCTATATTTTATAACTTTAATTAAATATTAAATTTATTTTTTAAAAATTATTTCATAGAATGCTAATTTACTGAGATATTGTTGTGTAAAATTTTCATCATTTCCATTTAGTGTACTGTGAAGTAGCACTATTTTATGTCATTTGGGGGTTTCTCAATTTATTATATGGATTAGATGAGGGAGAAAAATACTGGCAAGACGAATTAAATTAATACACCACTTTTTTAATGTTACTGCCTATGAATAATTGGATATTAATATAAGAGAATTTCTTTATAAAATATTTATACAATAGATTCTCAGCAATTCAGCAGATCTTGGATCAGAGGATTGCTGGTTTAACAAAAGTTCTAGACTAGTATCAATTTATTAAAAAAAAAAAAAACTCATTTTAATAGCTTTTGCTTATTGCACAAAATAATACTAAAGTAAGCAGAAAATTATATAGTATATTATAAATATTAGATTAGGGAAAAAGAAATCCATTATTTTTTAGATAGATGGTTGTAGTGAAGTATCGATCAAGCAATTTCAGATTTATGCTCGTTAAAAAGGTGACATTTAACACTAAAAAAATTTATTTTGTTTGGCCCATTTAGTTGTGAGTTACAGGGTGTTAAAAATGGAAGTCAGCAAAGAGAAAATTATGTACGTTTTACAGTTTTCCTTTGATAAATGCGAAAATGCAAGCCAAGTGGCTGAAATTGTGAACGGTGTTTATAGTCCCGATACTGTCACAGCCAATTACGTGCAATTTTTATTCCGTCGATTCCGTTCAGGTATTTTTGATGTTAAAGATGAACATGATGGATCGTTTTTCCATCTACGAAGCCTTGGCCAAACGGAATGAAATCGACCCATTTCTTAAACGGATGGTGACTGGGATGAGAAATGGGTCACATATGAAAACATTGTGTGAAAACGATCGTGGTCAAAGTTCGCAGCTCAAACGGTGGCCAAACCCGGACTAATGGCCATGAAGGCACTGGAAAGGAATAATTTATTATGAGTTGCTTCCATATCCATATGGCCAAACATTAAAATACGTTTGAATCTAGCGATTGGATCAAACATTGGATCGTTTGAAGCTAGCGATTGATCAGAAACGGCCAGAATTGGCGGACAGGAGAGATGTTGAGTTTTATCGGGACGCACACGTCTATAGTGACTCGCCAGAATCCGAGAGCTTGGTTGGAAAGTTTTGATGCATCTACCATATAGTCCGGACGACCTATCACCAAGCTATTACCATTTTTTCTTGCATTTCAGAACTTCCTGAATGACAAGAAATTGGCATCACGAGAAGATTGTGATAATCGATTACTAGATCAAGGAGGAATTAAGGATCAAGACTTCTATAAGAGAGAGGCAGTATGAAGCTATCTTTAAAATGGCAACAAATTACAGAACAAAACGGAGCCAATTTTACCGGAATTGGTAATCCGAAACATGTTAAATAAAGTCTTGAAGTTTACATAAAAATAATGGATTTCTTTTTCACCAACCTAATATTGCAAAATATGATTTAAATTCTGAGGTTTATGTCATGCCAATGTCACTGATACCCACATTCAGTAACTTGTTTTTCCTCGCTACCCACTGGGTTATAGAAGAGGTAGTGGATAGGTGCTATTCCGAATTACTGAGAGTTGACTGTGACTGTAACGTAAAAAGCATAGGAAAAAATATTCATTGGTTCAGTAAGCAGCCTCGATTTGATCAACATTTGAACGTAACAATTTTTCTGAAAAACCTATACGAAAAGTTAGGAACTAATTATGATTGAAAAAGTTTTGAGAAATTTTGATTTATAATATAAAATAATAAAGAAAAATAGAACTTTTTGAAAAGTTTATTAAAAAAAGTACGAATGTGCGTTCACCAAAATGTTTCTTCAGATAATGAAAGGGAATATTTAGCCCTTTACAGACTATTTGACCATGAGGTGCCAAATTTACCACACATTTTTTTGGAAAATAAAGAAGTGAACCCCGTAGCGATTTTTTAAAAATATTAATTAATAAAAAGTTAAGCGATAGTTAGAAAAAAGGGGGGGTATTTATTTTTTTATGTTTTTTTTTTTTTTTTTTTTTTTTCTGAAAATGATTTTGAAAAGAAAGACTTGTACTCTATTTTGATTTTCAAAAAATTTATTTTTTAATGATATCATTTTTGTTATGTGTAGTATTTTCCTAAATTTTGACAATTAAAAATATTTTTTGTGTAATTTTCAACTATTTTTTTTTATTTTCGCGATGAAATTTAAATCGTTTTCATTATTTCATGAAATATTTAATCTCCTTATTTTCTTCTGTAGTTAAATCCAGTGGAAGAAAGTGACTGTTTATTATCTGGTCTGTTTACACAAAAGATGAAAAGTGAAGCACCGTATTGCGAAAGGCAACTTACAATTAGAAGGCTGCTCACCAAGACAGTTACGACTTTTTAATGGCACTTCGATGTAATGGGACTTCAGTCCATAAGGAAGTTTCATGTTCACGATAAACAAAACAGGTAAATAATACGGTTTTAATATTATCGCAATATTTTTGCTTAAAAATACTTTGCTAAAGGAATCATGTTATATATAAGAAACTTACTGAAATTAAATTTCATAAATATCCCCGATCAAACAGCTGATCAACCACCAAAGACGATGATTATTTAAATAAAAAATATGAGCGCGTAAAGTAATAATAAATATATAATTGTATCATATACTAGTTTAGATTTTTTTTATTTTTTATTTTTAAACATGAAATAAAGATTTAAAGACCTATGAATTCTTTTCCCCCCAATACATCCTATAAAGAATGCAAAAGTCATAAAAATAACTTGCATTACCGTCACTGCTTCATCCGTAATATACAACCTGATACAGAAGAATTAAAAAAAAATGTTTTTTTTTATATTTGTAGGTAGCCAAGTACAAAAATATTTTATTGAATGTAAGTCATTTTAAGAGGCATCTGTAGTTTTTTCTTCAGATTGGAGATGCCAAGCTGTCAGAGGAAGTGACTGTGGGACTGGCATTGTACTGACTATTAAAAAAAATCCACTTGACAACAACTTTAAAATTCTGGCCCTTAGGTTTACTTATTGTTAGAGCAAATTTTGATTGAAAATTGCAGCTGTTTGAGTTGAAGTGATAATCTTTTGGGACCAGATGCTCTTACAAGGTTAAATAATTGTTTTCTTCGCTATGGCTTTTGAGTGAAACGTTTCAAATATTACTTGCGATATGAATTATTTCCCTTACGTCATAGCTTGTCAGCTGTGCGTTCAAGCTATGGATATACATGAAAATAGTTGAGATATTTCGTAATGTTTTTTGTGATGTCTTCTTTGTAATTCCCGTTACATTCACCTGGCGATACAAGATTCTTCATTTGCAACATTACTCAAAGCTTTATTAAATGATAGCGACGTTATAAAAAAGATAAAGAAGCCTTTTACGATGCCTTTGATTCAATTCCAGAGCTATTAGATACCATTGATAACCTGTGCTTTGTTGTAGACGATGTTCTGCTATCTCCCTTATTCTATAGTAAGGGTGAGTGTTCACTTTTAACTAATTTTCAATATAAATGGTTTATTGTCTTCCTATATAAATTCACAATTCTGTTGCGAATACTGATCTGAACTTAGCTTGGAATTGTATTAATTACATATACAATGTGATTCGAATTGAAGTATCTCTGTTTAAGACGCCCTGGCTAGAGAAACAGTTGACGCAATGTCTTCATATACATTTCAGGCAATCGGAAATTGATTGATGCTATAAATAAAAATAGTTCAAAAAAGGCCGCTGGGGGAAATTTTAGTACGTCGTAAATTTCGAGTAGGTGAGTTTTTGCCCTCGCAACCACTCAACCGAATAAAATGGCGGTACAGTGGACGGGCCCTGGCGTAATCTAGAGTCAATTTTCGGATCCAAATTATATTGTAAAAATGGCAGCCAAACAGGACAAATCTCAAATATATCACGTGAACCTATTAAAAACCGTATCATCAAAGACCTAAACAAATGAATCTTGTGATTAATGGAGGTAAAGAAACTCTCGAAGACGAATCAGAGGATTTGAGAATTCGGAATTGGTAATTCCGTATTCGATCTCAGATCCAAATGTGTATGATTTTGAGGGGATAATTAGGAATAGCACTCTAGAGAAAAGACTCGGTTCATTAGAGATTGATGAATCGCAAAAATTGTTCTTTCAAATGAGCCCGGACAAGCGCACTTAGTAGAACACGACCTAAAATTAATTAGTAAAGAACCAATTAGGTCGAAACCTTACAGCACCTCTCAGGGCCAGACTGAAATTCTTAAAGCTGAAATTAGAAGAATGTTGGATTTAAAAAATTATTGAAATTGGTTAATCCGATTACATTTCACCGATGATCTTAGCGGAAGTTGTGGGAAAAGACCTTCGTCCCTGTGTAGAATTACAGACGTTTGAACTCTATTGTGCGAACGCAATATTTCCCGTTACCGAATATCGAAGAGTGTCCGCCGCATAGTTCTTTACGGTAATTGACTTAGGGATATATAAAGATACGGTAATTGACAAAGGGATACTGGGTAATTTCTCTTCGTAAATAGGCACAACTTTATGCTGTGTTTGTAACAAGTTTCGGAATTTATGTTCCATTAAGAATGCCTTTCGGGTTGGTCATCGCCCCGTATTTCTTTAGTAGGCTTATGTCGCAAATGTTAGAAAACTGTGAAAGCTTCGCCATCCCATATTTAGATGACATTGCTATCTATTCGCAAAATTGGAAGGATCATTTGAAATGCATACAGGAGGTCTTAAAACATGTAGGCGACGAAAATTTAACTATCAAACGGTCTAAGTGCAAATTTTCCTAAAACCACATCAAATATCTGGGACATATTACAGGTGGGGAAGTACGAACTCCAGCGGAAGCCAAAATCAAGGCAGTCTTAGATTTTTCGACTCTCACTACAAAAATGCAAATTAAGAGTTTTTCTGGATTTAGCTGGTTACTACGCTCACCACTTAAAAGATTGTTCTGTAATTGCAACCCCCTTAATAAATGTCTTAAAAGGGAAGATTAAAAGAGAAAAAATTAACTGGACAGACGAATGTAATCAGGCTTTTGAAGAGCTAAAGGGCAGACTGACCAAAAAGCCAATATTGTACGCTCCTGACTACAAGAAAGAATTTATCCTTCAGACGGATGCTTCAGATATAGGAATGGGGATCGTGATGTCCCAACGCGACTCGAAAAGTGAAGAACATCCCACTCTAGATTTAAGTAAAAAAAAAAAAAAAAAATCGATTGTTGAAATCAAATATAGTACAACGGAATGGGAATTGCAGCCATTATTTAAGTGATAAAAAAATTCAAATACTATTCAGATGGTCAGGAATTTCTAATTGAAACTGGCTCTAATCCTTTGGTATGGTTGAATTCAAATGACGGATCGAATGCACGTTTGATGAGATGATCTTTGGAATTACAACATTTCCAATATAAGATGAAGAACAAGGCAGGGAAAAGAACATTTAAATGTTGACACTCTTAACCTCAGTGAAATTAGAACTCAGAATGCAAATAAATTAAGTAATTAATTTTTTTTTTATTCTGTAAAAAAAGTGTAAAGAAATGATATCTTTTTTAGCAGTGAAGCAGAGAGTTGCCATACCGTAAGAAATGTATAATTTCGTTTTTTAATTATTATTATTAGGTATATATAGAAATCAGAAAGATAAAATTTTAAATGTTATGATTACGCATATGTTTTTTTACAAGTTTATTTGAGAAAAGGAGGATTTCTTCTCATTAAAACAAAGAAAAAACATTTCTGCAAGGCAGGGGAGTGGTTGTAACATTTCCTCTTTTCCCTCACATAGTTAAGTGCATACGGACCTCCAGATGTGGATCCTTTTCACTAAGAGAGTCATTGTGTCTGGTCAGTTATTATTGTATCCAGGTAGAAAAACAAATGTGCAGCCCGCCGTTTCAAATAGATCCAACATGTTTTCAAGGCAGAGGAAAGTCAAAACATCCAGTTGTTAAACTTATATTTCCCTTATGAAGAGACTCCTCAAGTCACCACGAAACGATCGATCATCAGCAACCGTTGTCATTGCTTATAATTAACATGTGTTCAAGAAGCGGTCAGCCATAAAGATGGATACTTAACACACTCTCTCGAACGAGTTGAGAGCATTGAGGAAACGTTGCTGAGCAGTGATAGAGAATTCAAGTTCACCAATGAGAAACCAGATGTGGTTATCGGATGAAAATAAAATGCGGTTTCCTTTCAGAGAAAACCGCAATTAACAAGAAAAGGCTTCGAATTGCAATTCGGAGAGACTTCACGTGGAAAAAAAAGTTTTTTTTTTTTTTTTTTTTTTTTTTTTTTTTGAGAAGCTCTATGTGATTCGGGCTTATGTATCAGGGTTCACTCGATAAAAAACGGTGGATTTTTGGAGCTGCCCTGGAGTAGTCGCTAAGAGCTAACAGTCTGTAAGCGGTTTTTTGGTGACTTATTCACCGATTTTGATAGAGGAACGATTTCGTGATTGAACTATTATATGATTTTTGTAAATATATAAGGCTGTAAATAAAAGAATTATTTCGTTACGCTACTCTCTTACTTGATCGAGCTTAATCAAGATTTTACAAGGTTTACGATATTTATTTGAGTTTTGTCCGTTTTGCTTGCAATTTTAGTAGTATAATTTGTGTCCCAAAGTTGACTTCCGATTACATCAGGGACCGTCAACGGTACCGCCATTTTATTCGGTTGAAAAGTTGCGAAAGCCTGATTACCTACTCGAAATTTACCACGTACTGCGTTTTTGTCATGTCAATTCTTTTGTTTCGTCTGGACTTCCGTCATTCTTTCAACGGCTAACTCTTGTCATCTTTTCATCCTATTTATCATTTGAAACAGGTATTCGACTACTGAGGAGTCTTTTTCTTGGGATTTGAACCAATACTTATATAATAAGATTTCTGGCGTCCTTAAATTTTTTCCGTGCACTAATTCTGTGGGACTAAACACAGTACTTTCATGTGTAACGGTACGTAGTTCTAACAAGGTTGTCGTAAGATTTTTTTCCCTAAACATTCCCTGTCTGAAGACATAAAACTTCCAAAATGTTTTGAGGGTCCTGTGAATTCTTTAGACAGAATTCGATTGAGGATAGTATACAGAACTATAAGTTACTTTAATGCCAAAGCGTTCAAAAAATTCCATCGTCAACTGACTAGTAAACGAGGTACCTATGTCATACTGAACTTCGCGAGGAAATCCCATACGGTTAAATATCTCTAACAAAGCATTTGTCACCGATATGGAATTTATCTCTTAGACAGGTATTGCGTCCGGATATTTAGAGGACATGCATATGCATATCGCTATTAGTAGATATCGATTATTTTTGTTACTAAGAGGAAGAGGTCCGACAGCATCGATATTAATTTTCGAAAATTTCTCTGTGATGATCAGTACCAGTTTGAGCGAAGCTTTTTCCTTATCGCGAGCTTTCCCTATTCGTTGACACGGATCACAGTATCTTTTGTATTCTTCCACTTCTTTTATGAGTTTGGCCAGAAATAATGCTTTAGCAGCCTAACTTGATTTTAGTGATGCCCAAATGAGCTGAAGTAGATTCAAAACATAACGCCAGAATTTTCAGTCGAAAAGCCCTCGGTACGACTAACTAAAAACTGTCTTTCCCGAAATGATCCACTTTTTTTTCGAAATAACCTATTATCTCTCTACAAAATTCCCTTCCTTCACCTTTACTCTTTCGAAACAGGGCCTCAAGGTTTCACATTCCTCCTGTTACACTACAAATGCCTTCACAAGGTTCGCGGCGTCTTCTCCCCCGGGATATGAATTGATATAAGTCAAAACATCCTCGACAATAATCCTTGGTCGTGACAATGAAGTTCGTGGGAGTGGTCTGGCTAAACGTAACTACCGCATTCAAATTCGTGGTTTGTTTCTGTTCCGACATCAGATTCGCGATTCCGTTGCATTACAGATAAACTTAACTCTCTAGAAGTGAGTCTATGATAACGGCTTTGGTGACAGTGCATCCAAAATCAGGGTTTTGAAGCTCTACTTTTGGGAGAGGAAAGCAAGTAAAGTTTACATATAATAACTACTTTACCCAGACGGTTCCTCCTGTAAAATTTCGGAGCGAACATCGTTCCTGCAGGCAAGATCAATCGTTGCACTGGTATCCCTCAGAATCGGCATCTCTACATTATTTACAAGAGCCTTACTCATATAAGGAGCAAATAAGACTTCCGCATATTCAGTCGCTTCTATACGATTTATGAACAAATTTGGTCCACTTTTCCTTAATTGTGGGCAATTCGGCCTTAAATGTTCCGTAGAGTGGCAAATATAACAAGCTGGTATTGTTCGTCGTTCAAAATTTTCCCTCCAATTTCCTTTGGGCTTGGACTTTTTCCAAAACTGGGGTTCGGATTTCTCTACGGGTTTATTTTTAATTTCCTTCTTCAGCGAAGCTGGTCTACCCCTTTCTAATGGTTTCCGCAAGGGAATTTTAAAATAATTTGGTTTGTGGTTATTCCTGACCGATTCGTATTAGTCTATTTTTCCTGCTAATTCTAACGGGTCCACCAGCGTTCCCCATTCATACAGAAAATGGTCTTTCATCTCATTCGGTACACGACATTTAATTTGATCAGCGATCATTAGATTTTTTAAACTTTCAAAATCCCTAACTTCCGTTTCATCTAACTAACCTTCTAAATAGTTTCAGAGTTCGGAAACTAATCCTTTCCACAATGCCCCAGTTTTTTTCTGATGCTGAATGAATTTTGATCTAAAGGTTTCCAGTTTCATTTTAAACCCATCTAGCAAAACTTCCTTTACGTTGCAATAGTCCTGCATTTTTTCTTTCGTTTCTTCAACTATAATTTGTGCCAGATCTAATGGCAAAAGTGAAATATGTTGTGGCACCCGTTCTGTTTCCTCAAGTTCCGCCATGCGATCAAATGAAGTCAAATATAAAGAAACACCGGTGACTCGTGCATCAATATTTTGCATAAGGTTTTTAGTATTTTCGCTTCGGTTCAAAGTTACACTCATCTTTTCCGCGGCACTAGTTATTTTTAATTTCTCTAATTCGTACGTCCGTTCTTCCCTAACTCTAGCATTTTCTTCATCTTCATCTTTTCTAACTCTAGCTTCAGTTTCAGAGATTTCATGTTCCTGAACAATAACTTCTAACTGATTTTTAACAAATTCCTCTTCAAAATCTGGGAAATCCTTAATCTTCCCGCATATGTTTATTTCTCTATCAGCAGGGATAATTTCGATCCCTAATTCCTGAGCTAAGGTAGTCAAATATACCTTCCTAAATTTCGCTAAGAAAACCTCTCTCTCTCTTTTAAAAATGAAATTGGAAATTTAACAATTGTCTATAAAACTGAATCTATACTCATACCTTCAAAAAAAAAAAACAAAAAAAAAACATACAACTAAAATATCGTTACATCTGAATTTTTTACGTTAATTTTCCACATATATTCCATATTTAAATTTACTTTCTTATTCAACTAGACAAAAATGTACAGCAAAATTAAAAAAAATAGATCACTGTCAGTTTTTTTCTTCCATAATTTGCATAAAAATATTTTACTTTTAATTTCAGTTCAGTTAAACACAATAAATAATTTTTCGATGAAGTTTTGCTTAAAGTCGATGGTTGAAATTAGAAACTAGTCAATCTACTAGAAATCTTCCGGGTCCGAAACGCAAGCCCAGTCATCCAATGATAGATACTGCGCCAAGTTCTATCCCACTGCTGCCACCATTAATATAAGACTGTAATATTTTGGCCAAGACCGACCAAATAACAGAGTAGCGTAAGAAAATGATTATTTTATTTACAGCCTTATATATTTACAAAACCCAACTTGTTCTCATCTAGGTTAACATTATCTACAAAAAAATCATATACTGACGGAAAAAAAATCCCAACACCATGAAAAAATTATTGTAGAGTAATGAAATTTGGACAATGTATTTGTCTAGTTAACACGTTTAATTGATTAAATTTTCAAGATCACAGGTTAATTTAAGTTCAAGAAAATGCATTTCAAATGTGAAATTTTGTTACCTTAATAACCGGTGTATCTTCCAGAATTTTGAATGCAAGCCTGCAAAAGTTCATGCATTGTGTCATACAGGTGCCGAATGTCACTTTGTGGTATGGAATTCTATGCTTGTTGTACTTGTTCTGTCAATACTGTCACGGTCAGTGCTGGCTGTGGATGATACTGGAGTTGTCCAATGATATCCCATACGTGCTTAATTGGAGACAGATCTGGTGATCTTGCAGGCCAAGGTAACATGTAGACACTCGGTAGAGCAAGTTGCATTACAACAGCGGTATGAGGGTGAGCGTTATCCTGTTGGAAACTCCCCCTTGAATGCTGTTCATGAATGGTAGCTCAACAGGTTGAATTACCAGACTGACGTACAAATTTGCAGCCAGTGTGTTTGAGATAACCACAAGAGTGTTCCTGCTGTTATAGGAAATAGCTGCCTAGACCATGACTCAAGGTGTAGGTCCAGTGTGTCTAGGCTGCAGACAGTTTGATTGCAGTTTCCCCTGGCCTCCTCATGACCAACACACAGCCATCACTGGTGCCAAGGCAGAGCATGCTTTCATCAGAAAACACAACAGATCTCCACTCCGTCCTCCAATGAGCTCTGGCTTGACACCACTGGCGTCGCAAACGGCAATGGCTTGGAGTCAGTAGAATGCATGCTACAGGGCACCTGGCTTGGGGCTGCCTTTGAAGTAACCGATTTCTAACAGTTCGTTGTTTCACTGTGGTACCAACTGCAGCTCGAACTTCTGCCGCAGATGCAGTACGATGCGCCACAGCCGTACGTCGAATATGGCGGTCTTCCCTCTCCGTAGTGCCACTTGGCCGCCCAGAACCCGGTTTTCTTGAGGCAGTACCATCCGTTGACCACTGCTCCTAACAATCATTCACAATGGATACATTCCGGCCAAATCTTCTTGCAATATCGCGGGAAGAAAATCCACCTTCTCGTAGCCCTATTACACGACCTCGTTCAAACTCGGAGAGCTGTTGATAATGGCTTCTTCGTCTTTTTAAAGTCATTCTTGGCTAACATCAACTAAATACGTCACATTTCAAAGATAAATAACGCTCACGAACTTTACAGCACTCATTTAAAGCAAACCTGATATGTAAATTCTGAGTGGCGCTACTAGCACCACACTTAAGCGGGAAGCTCGAAATTTGATTCGATGTCATCTTTCAGATGTATAAAAATGCGTACCAATTTATTTATTTTTTTATCTAGCACAAGTCCTTCTTGATGTTGGGATTGCCCAGTGTATAACAGTTCAATCATGAAATCGTTCCTCTATCAAAATCAATGAAGAAGTCACCAAAAAACCGATAACAGACTGTTTGCTCTAAGCGGCTATTCCAGAGTAGTTCCGAAAATCTACTTATCTTTGTCGGGTGGACCCTAACACATAAGCCCAAATCACACAGAGCTTTAAAAAAAAAAAAAAAAAAAAGTACAATTTTTCCGCATGTGAAATCGCCGAATTCCAATTCCAAACTTTTTTTTTTTATTATTTTTCTTCTCTGAAAGAAAATCGCATTTTATTTTCATTAGATAACCACATCTGGTTTCTCATTAGTGAACTTGATTTCTCTATCACTCAATAGCTGCTCAGCAACGCTTCCTTAATGCTCTCAACTGGATCGAGGGAGTGTCTGTTAAGCATCCGTCTTTATGGCCGACTGCCTCTTGAACACATGTTAATTATAGTCAATTCGCAGCTAACACCAGCTGAAGTGCATCTGGGTTTGACACTTAATGGCAACGGTTGCTGATGATTGATCATTTCGTGGCGACTTGAGGAGTCTCTTCATAAAGGAAAAATAAGTTTAGCATTTAGATATTTTGACGTTCCTCTCTCTTAAAGGCATGTTAGATCTATTTGAAACGACGGGCTACGCATCTGTTTTCCCACCTGGATATAGTAAGAACTGATTAGACACAATGATTCACTTAGTGTAAAGGATCCACATCTAGAGGTCCGTATGCACTTAACTATGTGTGGTAAAAATGGGAGACGTTACATCTGATCTGAAAGCCTTTAATTATGTGAAGGAAAAGGGGAAAACATTGCACCTAGGTATACACTTCTAGTTTCCATAAATATAGGGCGGCAACTTTATAATTATACTTTGGTTTCTAAAGAAGTTGTGAATAAAAAGTTAAAAAAATAAATTTTATTCTTTTCCCACAGTGGAAAATTGTTCAGTTAATAAAATATTTTCTTACAGTTTTTATGCACACATAAAGTTTTCCATTTCCATATACAAAATTTGCAAATATATGCTTAGTTCTAAATTTGGAGGGACTAATAACAAATTTAGAAGAAAAATTTATTTCTGAATTGTAAATTTATTCAATACAGAAAAACTGTTATAAGTAAATATTTGCCTTATCACAGAATTGTCATGATTTTAAAGAAATATGTTAATCACACATAACATTGTCAACACAGCAACATTGGCTTTATAAAGAAGGCAAGAGGAAGTGAACATTTGAAATTACCAGAGAAAAGTACCGGAATGTTGAGCAATGAAAAAAAAATTCTTTGCTCGCATTTGCGTGTTTTCTAAAAGAACGATATATGTCAGTAGCAAGAAACTTTGGATATGTAAAGTTTATCGTAAAGTCAGAGTAATTGAAGAATACAAATGTTGTTTTCCGAATTCCTGACATCATCCTAAAAGGTGTATTCTCGACAGCTTGGCAATTACAAATTAAGAGACTTTTATTTTCCCACAAAGAAGCAAGAAGGAGAAGGCATTATACAGAAATTTGCAATTTTTAATAATTTTTCAATTTATTAAAAATAAATTCCAAATTCCTTAATTTGGAATAATGAGTTCTAAATTGATGAACAGTCAATTTGGAACTCAGCATTCCAAAAACAAAAGTGCAGAGAATATTTCAATGTAATAATTGACATCTGTGCAGTAATTCGTTTTATGGACAACTGTATGATCGATATCTAGAATTTTACAACCGAGACATACTTTCAAGTAAAATAAAATCCTTCTCTTCTGAGGAATACAGTTCCAACAAACGAATTCTGCTTTAATCAAGATAGAAACATTGATCCTCAGAATCCTTGCACAAGAGGTACATCATTAGTAGCAATCTTCTGTCAATGTTCAGTGTGGCTTTTTAGAAACTCTTTTGGTTTCCTTTTGTACTGGAGTATGCTGAATGGCGACTCATCCAGCCAGATTGAATTGGTATTAGATCTAAACTAAATGATGGACTGCAATACACGTTCTATAGATCTGTACCGACACATTTAAAGTCTATCTTAAAATCACAAATAAAATCAGGTATGAGTAAGTATTGTTAAAAGAATACAGCTTTGTATAGAATGTTCATTTTGAGCAAGTTTTTAAGCACTTCCAATTTATGTGCCATCTGACCATTTTTTAAAATTTAATGGAAGTTAATAAATACAATATTTACTGATTCTGCTCTTTTAATAATTTTTCGTGATATGTTATTACAGAGTGCGAAAAAAAAAAAAAAAAAACGGACAGTGAATAGAATGAAAGTTAACTTTAATTAGTGCGTTCATTTCTTTTTGACTATCACCTTAATTCTAAAATATTTTATAATGTATATCTTAGTGCATATTGGTTTTTGAATTTTTTACAATGTTAAGATAGAGATCTTCTGTTTTAGAGTTGTTTAAGCAAGGAAAACAACAGTATGAATGAGTTCCCTTGCTTAATGTGCCTCGGCAAATAGTGTCTGATGAAATCTGCCGTTTCAAAGAGCTTGGTAATGATGGTTGATGTCCAGAAAGTGGACGAACACTTCCAATAATTATAAGGTCATCAAAAAGCGAGTTCAACGAATTTCGAGCGTTTTCCTGCAAGAGATCGCTCGTGACATGGGAATAAATGACCGATCAGTGCGACGAATTACAGTAACAGAGCCTTACAAGTTCCAAAAAGATCAGCTTCTCATTGAAGAAAACAAACTCATGAGGCAACTAAAATGGCTAAAACTTTTGAGATGGGCCGCAAGTCAGCGTTAGGAGAGATTCTTTACCGTCCAACAAACTCATAACTCCCAAAATCATACGATTTGGTCTGTAGACGTTCCAAACAACTCGGTAATTGTTAAACATCACCGACATCCGAAGTCGGTCATGATCTGGGGAAGAATTTGAGTAAGCGGCAAAACACTACTCCACCCACCCACCCCTTCTTTGGATGAGGAAGTTAAAATAAACCAAAACGTGTACCAGCGGGACATTCTAATAGCTGTTGTACTTCCGAGGATCAAAAAGCACTCTGTCAATGTAAACTCGACGTTTTAAAGAGTTCCGCCACAATGCCAAAAAGACACTCGAGTGGTGCAAGGCGCATTTTCCCAACGTAATATAATCTGCAGAATGACAACCTTTTCACCAGGTGTCAATCCAATGAACCACAATGTATGGTCCATTTTTCAGTCTAGAGCCTGAAAACCACACAAAAGTTTGGACTCTCTAAAGCAATTGCTCCGGCGGGAATGGGATAGATTAATGGTAGAAGACTTGTGGCCCATTGCTGAAAATTTCAATAAGCGTTTGATCATTTGCATTGATGCAAAAGCCAGCCATATTAAAAACCAATTAAATTTAATAGTGAAAGTCAATTCTTATCATTATTTGTTATAATATGTTAATTTATTTATTTTCAATTCGGTTATATTAAAAACTGTTTGTCCGGGTTTTTTTGCAACATCCTGTATTGCTTAAAATTACAGTAAAAGTCTTGCTCAAACACTGGCCAGAGGTATAAAAAAATGACCTATGTAAATAAATTTGCCTTTTAATTTATCAGTAGATTTTAGAGACTTGTGGCTTTGTTCCTGAGAGATGAATGAAAGAAAAACATTTTTCTCATTGAAACTTTTTCACTATGGGATTTTATAAAAATTTAATTTTCCTAACCTTTTTTTATTCTTCTCTACAGAAGCGAAAATATTTTCATTCATTTGGGTATTTTATTTGATGAAATTTTACAATTAGAAGCATATGTTTAATTGTGATAGCTAAGAAAATAAACATTAATTCGATTTTTCAGAGATACCCAATATATGAATCAAGCTTATCAATAAAATTCAAGAAAAAAAATAATAGAAACATATAAATATTTGTAGCTTTATTTGTCAACATATGTTGGCATTAAAAAAACATAAATTTCTTCTAATAAATAAACTCTTTTGAATACAAACAAACCATTAGTAATAGATATTTTAATAATTATAGTTCTATTGATCTACTAAAATAATTCTTAATATTTTATCATGGCTGTTGAATATATAGTAAATAAATATTTATAGACAAAAAACAAACATTTCTACTGAAATAAAAATCAACAAATTATTTTTTGGCAGATAATAATAATTTAGATGCAATAGATATTTTATATCATGACAAATATACCACTCTTTTGAAAGAAAAACAAAAGATCGATATATTTTGATAATGTAAAAGAATTCAATGATTTTCTTCAGTAAATACTGCCAAATTTATCAATTTTGTAGTAAGAAGTAATTCAGCATATTTTTAATTAATTAATAAATTTCAGATTGTCTGTTAAATTTTGATGACACATTGTGGTTTCATTTACATACTAATAAAGTAGTAAATATAATTAGGCAGAATAATTTACAATTATTAAAATGTATTTTCTGAATAATAAATATTAAAATATAAAACAACAACAACAAAAAGTACTCTTGTAATGATACTGATATATGACTTTAAAAAAATCATGCATTTATTGCTTCTGTATATGATAATGTTAATTGCATAAGAAGGATGAGTCAAAGAAATGGCTTAAATCATTCCTTTTACTTTATGAGGCATATGAAAGAATATACAGGTCATGTGAATGATACGGTTTGAAGTTCATATTTACAAGAAATATAAAATCATTAATATTACAGTTATTTATTATATTTTTGCTTTACAGAAGGAGATCTCTTGTCTCTGTATAAGTGGCGAAATCTGTCGTGCACTTTGCCTTGATATTCTTCTTCAGGCTGTATGTAATTAGCTTCTATTTTAGCTTGTGGGCAAATATGACTGAAGCCATCTGGATGCTCTGGCTTTTCATTTTTCTGTTCTGTAGTTTTTGATTCTGATTCATCAGTATCATTTCGCCAATGATCTTTTTCTGTTTTGATTCTTTTTGTGGTCTGAGGTTCAAAATCATCCTCATCATCTTTATGCTTACAGGACTTTGTTCCTGTTTTCTGTTTATTATTTTGTTCTTCATTTTCTGAAGATGATGATAAATAGCTTGATCTCTTGGTCTTTTTCGGCTCTTCATATTCTCTCTTATTGCTCGATTCATATTTTTCTTTTTCACTTTGATCTGGCCTCAAAGATTCATTTTTTTTCAAAGTATGAGCTTTTCTGCTAAACTCCTCATCCAATTTTTCTTGAGTATGGTGCTTTGACCTTTTTGTTTTTTTCACATTTCCATTATCTTCACTATCTGTTTCTTCAGGTTGCTTTTTTCGTTTCTCTTCTTTATAATGTGAATTGCTTTTATGCTTTTTACTGTTCCTTTCAGTATTTTCATCACTGGATGCCTCACTACTTGAACTACTAGAATCTTTATAACTATGTTTCTTCTTCTTTTTCTTCTTGTCATTTGAATCTAAAAAGTATACAAACAAGATATTGCTTGACAGAGGAATATTCAATTAAAATTTTACAATAAGTCAATTAAATTACAAAAATATCTAATTACATGCCATCTTTATAAGGTAAATATATAATAACAATTAAATGTTTGCACATATAGGAAAAATTTAACACAGATTTATAAAATGATGTTTTGAATGTTCAACATTTAACTGTTGCCTTGTCGTAAGTTAAAAGAAGAGACACAGTGGGATATTTCACAATTTTCCGTAATTTATAAAACATTACAAAATGTTTTTTTTTTTGTAATTTCCTGAAAAAACTTATGAGTTTTTCTTCGGCAATCGGGGATGTTAATTATTGTGAATGGCTAAGCAGACTGAGGTTAATAGGAAATGGGGGAAGGGAAAGTAATTATTTGAAGATTGATAGAATGATGCATGGGGGATTATAAAAAAAAATGACAACTTGATTTCAAGGCTGGATAATTTGGTCAGTAAAAGCATGCTGAACACTTAAAAAAAAAAAAAAATGCTGACATCTATGGATGATAGTAGAAAAATTCAGGGAACAAAGACGACCTTGAATAAATTATAATCTGAAACATAATTTTTATGTGAATAACAAATTACTACATTTCATTAGTGATTAATTAAAAAAGAAGGAAAATCAAAAAATTAAATACATCAGATTGCTATTGCAAAGCCTGTCCAAATTGTAAATTGCATGAACGAAACTTTAAAACAATTTGGGGTGTCTAGCAAACATTTAAGTATTGATGAAAGAATGGTATGATATTTTTGGGAACATGGTTGCGAAATGTATATGAAAAGAAAACCTGTAAAATTTAGACACAAATGCCCTTAGCTTTTTTTCTTTTTATATTATACCATATCAAAAAAGAAGCCATGTCTAAGAGTCATGGCAGGGCTATAAAAATACAGAAATCATTATCCCACATAGTTGTTTGAAATTTTCTGTTTGTTGTTCAACGAGCAAAGCACAATAATGGATTTTAATAACTTTTTCTCATCATTTTTGTTTGTCTCGAAGCTTTATGGTATGGAAATAGAGAATTGCCCTTTAAAATCATCCAAAATATTGAGGGAAAACAGATTGTGGAACATCCTATAGAAAATCTGACAACTGTTTATAGAAATCTTCAACTGTTTATAGAAATGACAAGATAGTTGTATCACTCTGGAATTTTAACATTTAATTAATATATATATATATAAATAAAAGCCCAGACTGAAATTGCAAAATTATCCCATTTTTCTTAGAAATCCAAATGGGAAACCACATCAATGTCAATTTATTGTAATTTAGGACTTTGTGTCAAATATTTCCTATCATTTCAAGATGCCCTACTGGAAAGCATGTAATAGTGGACTGGAGCATTGTCCTATATATATGAATATATAGGACAGCTTGTAAAAAGAAAACCAACAAAGTTTATGTGAATGTTTTTGAATTTCATATTTGTTTTGCTGTCTCATTAGTGTAATGTTTTTTTTTTTTTTTTTTTGGAGAAAATGTTCATTTTTTTAATGTGTTAATTTAATTGATAAAAGACATTACACAACTTACTTTCAATATTTTATGGAATATATTTTACTTTAGTGAATATCTTATAGTTACTCTGGAAATAATTGGAGAATAAACACGGTTAAATAATATTATATCACTTTTTATTAAACTTAAAATCTACTTTTAAAACAATTGTTTTCATTTCCTAGGATCAGCATTTCATTTTATCATTCTGTATTTTATAAAATAAAATAGAAAAACCCCCCTTTTTTTTACCGTTATTTTCTTTACTGTTTCATCAAATGTATTTGAATTAAAAAAAACTTGCTTTTATAATCCAAATAAAAATAGAAGAAATGTTAAATGCCATAATTTTTTTACTTTCTTTTTCTGCATCAAAATATACGAAAGATGTGGATGATGCAAGCATTAACACACTCTAAAAAGTTGAAAAATGAATCAAAAGTTGTTTCTAGTGACATAAATACCACAATAAATGACCTGAAGATAGAACTAGCAATTTTGCACTTAACTGTGTATTCTTTTTCAGTCTTCATTTATGCAAGCTTTAATCATTTTATTAATTAAATATGAAATATTTTTGATTAAATTAATATATCATTCAATATGCATTTTGTTTTTGTTTTCTTAATAATACATCCAGTTTAAATACCAGGAAAATTTTACTGACATTTTTTAAAATGGAATAAGAAATTATTTTCTTCATAACTTTCATTTTTTTTGTAATTTAAAAGTGCCAATTTGATTTTCTGATCTGAGTATCAAGAAAACAAAAGTTTATAGGAAAAACTACAGTATACAAAGCAAATCTGACCTAAACTGTCGAATGAAAGAACTCGCATCGTTTATATAGCAACTCTCCTCAGCTCTTATCGTTTGTAAATTATGGCAGTTTAAGAGATTATGCTAACAGTCAGTTAAAAATTCTTATTTAAGAAGTTTCTGATTGATCTGCACATTAAATAAGCTCAATTTTTCAAAGTGTAGGTAAAGTCCTATAAGGAGGCACTATTTTCATTAGGATACTTGAATTTTAAGCTGAGCCAAAAGTGCTGGAACCTTGGCAAAATACAAAATTGAATTGTTGCCAAAATTTTTAATACTGCAGATATTGTTCTAGCTATAATCTCACAAATTTACAAAAAACTGACCATTTTATCAGGATCTGAAAGAATGTACAATAAACAATGTTAGTGTTTTGGTTCAGAAGAAATTTAGTTTTACACTTGCAATATATCACTGAAATCAGCATTAATCAAAAAAGAAAACTTGAGGGAGAATCCTTGTTGCTCCAAATATTAATTTCCTGTCTACGCTTGCTGTTTTAGTTAAATTCAAAAAAACAAATTTTAAAGTCAAATAAGAAAAGCAGCATATTCATTAAATTACAAACACGCAATGAAAATGAATTAACAGATATCTTTATATACATAAGAGTTAAATTGGCAATTTTGCTTACATTCGGTTTATTCATCATTCTTTCATTTGTGGATTTTCCAATAAATGTCTCTTTCAAAGACTGCTGATTTCATTCATAAATTTCAAATGAAAAACTAAATTTTATTTCGAACACTGGTATGGTTTATTGAGAATTGATGGCATAGACAAGTGTTTGATAAATTTGATGTATTGCAGTTAGAATGACAGTTTAAGGATTTTGGTAACAGTTTGATTTTACATTTCATCAATGCTTTGATGCTTATAACCTGGCTTTAAATCTAGGTATTTTGATGATTTGGTTTAGGACTTTTTCTGTACTTTCCAAGCATATGCTTATTTTGCATGTAAATTTGTTAGAAGATTTTTAAATTAGGATATTCTACCTTGAAAGCATAATCTATTTATTTGCCATAACCTACAACCAATAAGAGATTGGACAGAATTACAGTAATGCTTTATGACCCCATGGACTCTTCTATTACGCTCTTTGTTTTGAAAGATTAGGTCAAATGCATCCTGTATAATCGATGGGACTGGACAATAATTTTTACAAACAGAATTTTGGGAAGATAAAAAGCATAGATTTGCAATGATAATATTACACAATTATTCATATAATGATAAACATCCTGTATTTGATGTGCTAGATTAACAATCCATTCTGAATCAGCAGCAAGATTATATTGAAACAAAACTCAGAATTAAAAAAAAAATTAAATTAACAAATAAATAAATAAAATAAAAAAAGCATATAAAATGGAACACAATGCATATCAAATCCTCTTATACACAAGATCTTCAGTTGAATGAATTCTAAAACTAACAATTATTCAATTTTGAAACCAAGAATATCATCAGGTTATTATAGTCTTCAAACAATACTGGAAAAAACATCTTTGGATACATACAAGGGAAACCAATCTTATTATCAAGATGTAAAATTAGGACGTTTTTTATGTAACTATGAACAGAGAAAAAAGAAAGATCAAATTAAAAAGAATAATTAAAAAAGTATGTATTAAATTGAAATGGAAACCAATCTCTTACCAGAGTCTGAAGAATCTTTTGCTTTAGCTTTATGCTTTTTGCTTTTTTTCTTTTTACTTTTTGCATGCTTTTTTGATAGTTTCTTTAGCTTCCTAATAACAAAACAGTAGAAGAGTGAATACACGAGAAAGACTATTATGAAAATTTATTTTTTGCACATGTTATTTTTAACATGAAACGCAAATCATTTTAGAAGAAGTAGAAGTGCAGAATTACAATAAAAAATTATTTAAAATTATTTATTAATTACTGATAAAAAGAAAATGTTGAGTTTATAAAATCCAATATACTTAAATACCTCAGAAGTTTCTTTTTATCTGCAGTTGAAAGGGATTTTAGAAATTCAGCTTCAGGATCACTTTCATCACTAGGAATAAATTGCTAAAAATTTGATAAAAAAGTACAATTATTAAAACATATGAATTTAGCAATTTAATAAATGGTAAAATAATAATAATAATAATAATAATAAAATCACTGGAGTTAAGATACAAAAACAAAGTAATATTTTCTAGAAAATAACAAAATGAAAAACATCTCAAACTGGCAAAAAATATTAATTAATATTTCTTAAAATTTGCCATTGCATATGCCATTATAATTCATTGCATGTTTGTTTTTCATATTGTATAGCAGACATGCAAAATCTACAACTCATAATGAGTAATTATGAAAAACTGCAATCATAATAAAAGTTCTAATAAGGATTTCTTATGTATTTAAATTTGTAACCAACATGTAAAAATACAAATGCAGTACAGTTGCCAAAAAAAAAAAAAAAAAAAAGTCACTTCTGTAACTTTATCTACTATTGCATTTTCACAAAATTTGTGTTGATGGAAATGGCTCTCATTCCAACTGATGAAGCAAGTTAATTAACTATTATCTCAAAATTTTTTGCTCATTAAAAGAAAATTATCATTTTTGATTAAATCACAAAATAAATGCATAAATAGAACAAATTTGATATTTTTCATGCATTTTTAAACATGAAGGTGGGAAAAAAGTGAATAGTAACACAATAAAGCTGATATGCTAAAAATGTCTGAATTCAAAAAATTGCTCACATATCTCAAATGGTTTTTAAAATATAGATAAACATTGTGAAATTCCCACAGTCAATTTGCAATGTCCACATTTTAAGTTATCATATTTTACATTTATTTGCATTTATAGATTTACTCTACCTGAAGCACAAGCTTCAATGTTAATTATAATATTGCAGTTAGATAAATAATAAATTTGTTTTCAGATCAGACAATCTTAATTTAATATGAATTTTTTTGAAAAAAATCACTGTTTTTGTTTTTTTTTACTTACACAATATAAAATTTGATTACAGGACAAATTGGCTGTAGGAATGTTTAATTATTTTTTCTCTTTACTGATGTTATTAAAAAGGTGAGAGTTGCTTAATATATGATTCCTAGCAAATTAAAAAAAAAAAAAAAAAAAAGTGGAGTTTTCAGGAAACAAAATTAAGTATATCTCAAAAACTACTATGCATTTTGGAACGAAGTTTGATATACATACATAAAGAGGCCTGCTGAATCGAATTATTAAAAAAAATAATCTTGATTCTCACAATGGAAAATTTTTGAGATAGTTAATTAACTAACAGTTAACTGAGTTAATTATAATTCTGTTAATCAGTTTGTCTATATCAATAAACCTATCCTTTTAATTTATTTCTATCAACACCAATTTTTTGAAAATGCAACAATAAATAAAAAAGTTACAGAGTTGTCCCATTTTTTTTTTTTTTTTTCCTTTTTTGTTAATGACCATACAACATGCAATAATGACCATTTAATAATTTGAAATTGGGTACTATATCAATCACAGTGGAAATAAAAGATGTTGCTTATGAATATACAAATGCTTTGCTGTGATAGATCTATTGCATAGTAAATTTAATTATCATTAAAGGAATTTATGTAAGTAACCAATGAAATCTCTCAAGAGTAACATCTCAGAGACTTATATTTATGACAATCGCACAACACATATTCAAATAGTGCATAAAAGATAAAAATTGCAACATATTATGTTTACTGTATAAGAAAAAGTATTTATGTACACAATTTTTGTTGTAAAAGAAAATTCAATTCGTTAGAATATGTCAAAAATGTAATATAATTTATTTATTTATTTTTTGTAAAAGAAGCCATATTTTCCATTGAAGCAATATTATTTCAGAATAATTATCCCATATGGCTATACATATTACTTTCACAAATATTTCACTTATTGGCAAAGGTTTGAAGAAACTTAGAGGAAAAAAATTTAGAAAAGAGAAACTATGGATTGCACAGTAGAATGCAATTTTTATCAAATGTACAGTAAAATATAGATATTATAATAGTTATAAGCAATATATATTTTTTTATGTTATAATTACTAGTTATTTTTGAAAATTAGGAAGCAAACGATCTATTATATAAATATTAGCAAAATTTGTAAAAGAAAGAATCATAATTATCATATAAGTGTCTGTTTCACAATGTTTTTAATTTATTACAAATTAAGAGACTAAAGATAATGAAATCTCAATAGAGATGGACCTCACCAGTTGATCTGTTCCTCCTAATGAGTCAGTTTTATCTTATTTTCTTACAATAAAATGCATATCAAACTGATGGGAACATCTTATTTAGTATCAATCAATAAAAGAGTATTAAATTTGTTGACAATTATTAAGTCATAATCAAATAAAAACAGTAATATCTCTCAGATAAAGGACAGTTTTATTATTTTGTAAAACAAATAGTGGTAAACTTTCAAAAATACAATATTTAAATATGATTTGATAAGTTTTAAAGTAAAATTGAGAACTTCTAGATATAATGATTTTTATTTTTTAAAACAGTTATTATTTATAACTCTGAATCCATTTTCCACTTTTCAGCATTTCTTATGATTATATCATGATTTATTCTTGTTAGGTACTATCTAGGTCATAAAAATACTAAAAATTATTTAGAGATGAAATTTAGATTAAACAGTACAATTAACAATATGACTTCAATGGTTTTGAAGTAATAATAATAATAAAAAAATTGCTACACAGCAATATTACTTTTAGTAATAAAAAGGCCCAACAATATAATTAAGAATTTTTATATTAAAAAAAATTCAGACCTGATTAACAGCTTGAGGATTTAAATGGTGTCCCAGAACATTCTCTTTCAAACCATATCCATCCTCTCTCATTTGTTTCATTAATTCCATTGGATCCATTGCAGCTATGTGAGAAAGAAAACAAATTAAATTAATACATTTACAAGCAATAAAATGCTTTTCATTAAAAAAAATAAATAAATCTCATTCCTATCAAAGGAGGAAACAATTTAAACAAAATACTTTCACCATTAACATTCAAACTTGCCATTATTTTGTATACTATTTCTAGATGTTTAAGTGGACATACTTCAAACCTTTGTTATGCTCATCTTGTGGCTAATAAATCAAAACTGCAGTTCAAAATACATTGCAAGATCACAATGGAAGCATCTTTACCATTAATCACGACAATGGATAGATGCTAATTTCACATAAACTACTGCAGGATGTTCATTTCACCAACATATTTACATTTTAGTAGAAATAAAATATTTTTTTAAAAAAGGTAATGCAAGTCAAAATTTTAATCTTATGTTGATCAGTGCTAGGCAAAATGAAGAGAAATATGCAAGAGATAGATACAAATTCACAAACTGGCTTTACATTTAAATAACTGAACTGCAAAAAGTGTGACAAAAATATTTTACAATTACATTTTTAGTTATTCTCTTGAAGCATTATTTGATTCTACTATTAGTTAAAATTTTTTATACTTTCCTCTATTTTCAACTAGTTTGTTCCCAAATTTCTACAAAAGAGAAATTGCCAATTTTCAGCAGTTTTTTTAAAATAATTATAAATAATATTTTTTTGGCTTATGATCTAATTTCTTTTGTGATTTGAAATAGAAATTAAAACAAATAATTTCATTTCATCCTTCTTGTTATTTTTTTTCCAGTCAAACACTAAATGTGTAAACCCATTTGCTGCATTTGTTGAATGCTTCACCATACATTAGACATTGCATGTTAAGATCACCCAGATATTTAAATAAAACAACTTTAATTTATGGAACAACGCAAGATGAAATTAAGTAAGAGCTACTTATTTGGATCACAAAATATTTTTTTAGAAGAAATAGGGGAGAGTTGAAAGGAATGGGACAGCTGTATTTATATCTAAATAAAAGATTAGCATCTATTTCCAATTTTTCCATCAGAAAGAGCAACTATAACCTCTTAGTTGATTCCTGTTACACCAGCTACAATATTATTTGTGTTTGAAATGGAAAATATGATTTTTTTTCACCCACAACATAAATAAAAATCCTTATTTTTTCAATGATTTTTTAAATCTTTTTATTTGGAAAATAAAAATATTTTAAATGCATAATAAACTCGGTGTTTATAAACTAACAATCAAATAAATTTTAAATAATTTAAATATAGCATGCTTTATGTCACGCACATTTTAAAAGAAAATTTTGTATTAATTAGGGAGGAATGGGACAGGCTAAATTACATTTCAATAAATTTTCTAAATAGCTAAATATGCTACCGATTAAGGTTTTTAACATTTCTTAATGTTGTTTAATAAAATTAGTTGTTGTTGGTGTGTTACAATGCAATACTAAGTTGCTCTTAAATGTATTATAAATATATAGGTTATTATACATTATTATATATATATATATAAAGTAATACTAATACATTAAATTATAATAAAATGGCAGGCTTCCATTACCCAAAACAAAAAGCATAAAATAAAATTCCATTCTTTTTCAAAAATTTGCCTAAGATCACCAGTGTGGTTAAATATATTTTGCTATTCTTTACTTTTGTTAATAATTGTAACATGTAAAGTACTAATTCATACCTTAGATCATTCTACATTATTTCACATAATTTATTTTTTTTCAATTTAAAATCCTGTTTACCACTTAATTTCAGTTAAGGGTAATTCTACTGTAAATAAAATAAAGTAATAAGCAATATAATAAATATTAAATAATGATAAAAATATGAAGTCTTGAAAGTTATTTATTAAAACTTTTGTCACTCTAAATAAAAGAATTAATAATTTTATCTTCTTTCATATCAAAATAACACGAATATGGAAGAAAAAGCATCTAGAAAGAGAAAAATATATTAAATAATAACATACTGCAATCAGTGGAAATGGTTGTAAAAAAAAGTTTTCAAGATATGGTAGCACCAATGAAGATTTCAAAATCGGCTCTTGTTTGGCATGTCCAAAAACATAAATCATTGAATGGAAAGGATATCAAAATACATTATTTATTTTCTCAAACCTTATCCTATTGCTCCCTCATATCCCTTTAACTATGAAAATAAAAGTTAGCTGTTTGTATTTTACTGTTATTTAATTTTAAAAAATGAATAAATTAAAGAACAGACTATTAAAGTTCTATAAACTGCACTCTTGGTAAATCTAAACTAATAAAGTAAAAAAAAAAAAAAAAAGTGCAATATGTCCCACTCTTTTCAACTCTCCCATATATGCATTGCGGATTTTTTTGTAAAAAGACTGAAATCTTCTTGCATAATAAAATTTCTTACAGTTCAAAAACTATTTCAGTTCTCATCTAAGTACTGTGAACATACAATGACTGATATAATAGTATTATCTTAAGAGAAAGGGCTGTGGAAAATAGTATAGTGGAATATAGTATAAGTAATCTTGCTTGATCCCTTTTTCCAAACAATATGTTGAGAAAAGAATGAGGATTGACAGCATTCCCATTTCAATGCCCTTTCTTGTTGGTGGAGTTTTCAAGGACCCTTCCCCCCAGGCAACTAAAAACTATTTCAAAAAAAATAAAAAATAATAGATTTGAATTATTTTTATTTTTCAAGAACTCCCATCACAAAAGATAGAGAAAATACTTTTTCTGGATTTTAGTTCCGCAAAACAAAATTCAAAAAGCTTTCAATGACTATGGGAGTTCTGATAAACTATAAGAAAACCTTGTTAATATAACAAAAAAAAAAAAATAAATAAATAAATAATAGTAATAACTTACTAGTTGGCATTGATGAAGTACTTGCTTGACTGTAAAGAGGGCATTCTTTGTCTGTGTTAATGTGACCCCATTTATGACACTTGATACAACGGACATTTCTCACCTGAAAAATAGAAATTCGTAAAATGATTGTAATGTTAGAAATAAATTTTCATCCTCATTTCGGAGTACAATTAGGCTTTAACAGCATTTTGCCGATAAATTTTATTTAACGAATTATTATGATTTATTTCCTAGTAATAAATTTAAGCATTTGTTCAATAAATTAAATTAAACATTCATATTTCTTTTTTTTTTAAATGGATAGCAAAATTTGAAACAAAATTAATACTACTTACAGGAATGCCAAATGGTTGATCTTTGATGTCAGTATTCCCTTTAGCATAGCTAAAAAAATCAATTACCATTGATTTGATTTCAAACTAAATACTTTTAAAAGAACAAATATATATTTACTCAGCAACACATTTATAATAAAAGTTATAATTTTATGTAATACTACCATAAATAAATAAATAAATAAAAAAAAGAACATATAGAACACTAATAAAAATATTCATAAAAATTTAAAAGAAAATTGGATAGCAGAAGATAATTAATGATTGACAGATAAATATTAATATCATATATATCAACTAAAGTACTATGAGAAGGGAGACATTTCTACTGCAAACATTATTTGAAAATATTGAAATGAGAGTTAGTGAACTTTCACATCAAATTGATAAGTCCCCCTTTTAATAAAAATTTGTCAGCTGAAAAGTTAATAAAAATTCATTCTCAAAATCAATGAGCGTATCTGCATAGTTGGAAGGTGTAAAATGTGGGATCATTTTACAAATTAGAAATATATTTTTATTGTTAATGCAAAATACAGAAGTGTATTTCAAATTAAATTTTCCAAAATAAAATAATAATCAAAATTTGGACTAAAGTTCGAAATGTACAAAATTTACACAAGGTTAAAAAAATTTCTTTTAATGATATAATTTTTATTTTTTCCTCCATTTACTTACTCTTCTCTTGGCGCATTATATTTTCTTTGCCATTCAAACTTATATTCTGGTTCATCATCTTCTTTCTGCAAAATAAAAATAATAAATAGCCTCAATCTTTCCCCCTCTCTTTTCTTTTTAAAGAAGTGTGCCTCAACATGCTGAACAAACATGTCGAAACTGATTTCATTTCGATTTGAAGCTTTATCAGAATACTATAAAAGAAAACAACATTTTATAAGCAACAGAAACAGAATGTGATGATTAATCTTTGATGTTACATATATTTAATAATTTTCATGGTAATGTATAGTTAAAAAATAATTATTTAAATTTTATTTGTAAGAAAATGATAAAAAAGAAACTACTAGAGCAAAGAATAGATTTTTATTCCAAAAAAATATAATAAATAGTTGTTTTTGGCAGCCAGTTCCTCACTCAACATTTTAATCTTTACTAAAAATAAAGATGACTGCATGTGCATTTGTGTGCACAATGGCACTCAATATGCCAGACTATTTGCTATCAAACCTAGCACATACATCATTTGGTAAAAAAAATGTTGAGCATGTATACCTCCGAGAATTTTTAAAAATTTAAAATAATTTAAAATAAAGCAAAACTTTTTCATCAATACTTTAATTTATTACAAGTACAAAGATAACTTTAACATCAACTTAAAATTAAAGAGGAAAAAAAACCTTTTTAATAATATCAATTTTGATGCAACAAATTTTTTGATCTTAATTTTTAAATACATTTTAAGCATATTTTATAATAATACATTTCACTGTTATAAATAAATGTAAATTGTTTTCATCGCTGCTACATATATTTCATCAAAGATTATTCTTTTGTTGTTGATGATAAAAGTATTGAAATATGGCTTACAGGGGTGTTTGTGGGACCCCAAAAAATCCCCTGAAACTTTTACGGACTTACTACCGGCATTTTGGAGTTTCGAGAAGGGGGGGGGATGAAAAATTACAATTATGAAGTATTGAATGACCTAATTATAAAAGTTCAATGAATTACTTTTTTTGCAAAATTAATAACCATAAATTTTCAAACATATAAACTACTACATTTTATGCAAATCTTTTAAATTACCTGAATTAATTCTTTGAAAAAAAATTATCTAATTTCTGCTGCTTTTTTTTTATTTTCTGATGTTTGTGGGCTTGTCTTTCTTTTGTGGTGAACTTCATAATTGCAGGAAGGTTGACTTTTATTTTCCTCATTTACAGTTGAAGAAATTTCCTCGAGAACTGCACATGCAGAGGTAGAAGCAGTTTGCTTTTCTGCTAATGTAGAAGGTTTTTCAGAGACTTTTATAGGTGACTCATCTGAAATACATGTTTTTAAGTCCTCTTGATATGTTTTCCAACTTCTGTTCATATTCAGTAAGAGATCTTTGTGAATTGGATCAGTCATTGGTTTTTTTGAGCCATATTTTTCACATGAGGTTTCTTTAGAAGCCATTAAATCATATTTAATAGTCTGCACTGCATCTAGGGAATCAATCTTAAGAGAGGTTCTATAGTCAGTGACAAGTGTATCCATTAAGTTGAATGCACTTTCCACTAATGGGCCATGGAAGCAGCTAAGGCAGGCTTTGACCAATTTAGCCAATGTAGGATACTTATAATCATTTTTTAAATTAAAAACTTTAGACCAATATTTATCAATTGTACACTTGACTTGATTTCCACTTTCATCAGATGTGTAGAGCATTTCTTTGGTGATATCAATATCATTCTGGTATAACCTTATTCCAGCTTCTACTTTTGACTTTTCATTATCACTAAAAATATGGGACATAAAAGATGATAATTTTTCAAAAGCTAATATTGTACTGGTTTTACCTCTTAAGCTCTGGATCTAATGCTGTAAAACTAATTAGATATGAATTTTTAAGGGGTAATTTCTGTTTCATATGCTGAAATTTCTAAATGAAATTCTCTTGCATACATAAATAAAAAAATATTTCAATAAGCGAAACGAAAAATTTACACGTGCATCAATAAATGAAACAAAAATTTTACACAGCGAAGAAAAAAAAGTTCCGAAGCGATCAATGACAAATAGCTAATACGGCGAAAAATCCCCCTTCTCTACTTATTGGCGCCACGCCAGTAGAGATAAGACCTTTGAACCCAGAGTCACGTTATCGCACATCTGGTCGAACGAAGTCTCCCCCTTTTTTTTCTGCCGCGCCTACTTGCCGAAAAGAATCCAGAAGAGAATGTCCGAGAACCGGGGGAATGAGTCATAACTCGCAATAAGGAAAGAACAAAAAAGAAGTTTTCCCCCCCTTTTCACGCATTATCACTGCCTTTGGAGAAAGAAAGGAAAAGTTTTCACCACACACATTGACCTTGCGTTTTCTGCTTTAAAAGCAAACAAAATTACCCAGATCAAAATAAATAATTCATTATTATTCCTACTTCCTTTTGAACGACGATCCCCGGAAATTCCGGGGATCGAAGTTAAAAATCCCCGGAATTCCGGGGTTTCCCCGGAGCACAAACACCCCTGGGCTTATTTAGCCCTAATGAGTAAGTTTCTATTTATACACTTTTCATAGACATTTTGAAATTTGTTGCACTTATGATTAATTTTCACATGCAAAAAGTGATGAATATTTTTAAAGTTCATTCATTTTTAAATCTTTGCTCTTTAATGCAATATAATTGAATACATAAAAATATATTACCATTCTTAATACTTTGAAAATTATTATTTTACTGTAGTAACTGAGTTTTGTAGAATGAGAGAAATTTTTTGTTGAATAATTTTCTGAGAAATTATACAAATTATGAAATTATTCAACATATATAAAATTTTAATGCTGAATGATTTCATTTTCTGTACTTATATTTTAAATAAAAATGCTTTGTTTCAGTAACAAAGTTCATATGTTAGTTGAAATTTAAACAGTTCTATTTTCCAAATTACAGTTGAAATTTTAGCTAAGAAGATTTAAAAATAGAGAAGGGGGGGGGGGGGGTGAGGAGAGTGATACATTGCACAATGAATGGAACATTTAATTTTTAACGGAATACTTTAAAAATAGTACAAGCTAAATATTTTATCATATTTTAAATTTAAAAATGCTTTGATGAGGAATCAATCAAGAGCAAGCTACATAAAATATCCAATTCAAAATTTTAACAATCATTAATCCTGGTGAAACAGATAGTCGCCAAAGGCAATTAGAATTTAAAATAATTGGCAAAAACAAAGAGCCAATTCCTCATCCTCAGATTTTCAAAACAAATAATAATAATGATAAAAATTACTTCACTGTACATTCTCTATGGAGAAAAATAGCAACAGAATTTACCAGCCATGATCAATGAACCAATTTCAATTTTTTTTTCTTCTTATAAGCGCTTATACATTTTAGAGATGTTATCAATGATTTCTTGACCATCTTACACTTTCATGAGAAGTTAATTTAATTCTATTTGGTTTTATATTCTCATTGAGAGAAAAACTACAATAAAATAATAAAAAGTCAACCATTATATTGATTTCGAATTTTTTTTCAATACTTACGACATCTAATTACAATAGTTTAACCATATGAGCCCTGGCCACCTGATATTGTCCTGTTTGACAGGGACCTGGCTCAGGTGCTTTGGGGCAGTTAAATGAGTTTTTACTTTATTGTACAGAGAATGTACAATAAAGTAAAGTGTTTGAGATTTTTCACAAAAATTCAGAATGGTTTAGAACAGGGAACTATTGAAGATGTAATGAAGTTCATTATCTTTAATATAAAATAAAATTGACAAAATTGATGTGGTGGTTTTGGATGAGGAATTGGCTCTTTGTTTTTGAAGTTCATTATCTTTAATATGAAATAAAATTGACAAAATTGATGTGGTGGTTTTGGATGAGGAATTGGCTCTTTGTTTTTGCCAATAATTAGACTGAATTAACAAATCTTTTTCTGTTTCAATACTAACATTCAATAAAAGAACAGAATTTAAACTGTGGTTTGTTTTTTCTGGGCTCTGATCTCGATTAAAGATCTTTTATCTGCCTTTTAATATTCATAACTAAACAATACCATGCCAAAGATACTTCATACACAAACATCTATCATCAACTGGAACAAAGTTAAGCTTAAATACATAGTTGTTGATAAATTGTATTAAACATTATTCCCATTTATGTTTAAATAAAACTTTGCTGGCACATCTTTATTCTTGAGTAAATGCATATTTGAAGACATAAGAAATTATTTGGACATAAATAAGGTCGGAAGTAGAAAAAATTATAATCTAAATACTTTTTAAACTCAATGATAACAACAAAAAAAGAAGGGAAAAAAAAAAATACTTACTTGCCGCTCTGCAGAAGTTTATGAAAACAAACAAAAAAATAAAATTAGTGAACAAGGTTTATAAAAACATACAAAAAATATGATTAACACAAATTATAATTATATAAAACAGAATTATTTGGATATTGTACATAAAACATTTAAATGATTTATTTCAACATTTTTATATTTTAATCAACACTCTAAAAAATAATAAATTTTATGCATATTAGAAATGCACAAAACAATGCAACATACTCATTTTGCAACACATTACAAAGATACTATTACCACCTGAAAGCTTTATTGGACACAGCAATGTCTAAATGAATAAAATTTTTAATTGTTTTAAAAAAACTAAATAAATTTAAACTTATCTGGCATTAAGCATTTTTTTTTTCACATAACAGCTAATGCATTCAACAAAAAATAAATTTACAGATTGTCATTTAAATTTAAATGTCAAAAGGAAGAATGTTTTTCATTAAGTAGCCAATAATTGAATATTAAAAATCTGCATTTTTTAAATCAATGAGCTTCTTGAAACCTTTCTTGTACGAGAGTGTTATGTCTGCTTAAGTAAATGCAGATAGATTTTCAAATTAGTATTTGGGTATTTTATAATCTGGGAACAGTTGAAATGCAGACATGTCACATACTGTGTATGGTAAATAGTATGTGACACTGAGTCTAAAATATTTGGAACAAACAATGCATACTTCATTTGGGCTAGATTCCCCTCAGACGCGAATGCCACATGGATAGTCAGCACTTATAAAGAGCCATCCTGTGAGAGCTTTTCTTTCTATGCCCACTCATCCCAAAAGGGCTAATAATGAGGTACTCGCATATTAACTGCATATCATTGGCAAACAAAATCAAAGTTTAGTTGTAAGAAGAACTGATAGCAATAAATTAATTATATATATCAATTATATAATTTAAGGACATATTTTGTGATTAATTGCTAGCCAGCAGTTAGTACAAATGTATCAACAACAAAACATATATATTCAGTTTTTATTTGCTGGATAACAAAACACATCCGATTTCACTGATAACTCATTAAATACTAACAATGAATGGTGGTACTAATGAAACAGTACCGATATTCAAGCTTGAAAATAATTGGAATTTTGATAATGGAATAGTATACCTTATAATATTTGATGTGGTATATGCAAATCTAAATAGCTATACATAAATTTCACACACACACACACACACACACACATAAAAAAATATCAAATTTAGTCATATTATTTCTACTGTTTTAAGAAATTCATTAATTAAAACAATATAATCATTTATTTCAAATAGGAGTAAATACAACTTGTAAAAAATATTAATCTAGAATTTTTAATATTTAAAAATTAATGATTTCAAAAGCAAATTTTAATTGTAAAGCTATTAATCTATAAAAATATATAAGATTTCAAAAAAAAAAAAAAAGCAAATATTAAATTATACCCAACCAAAATAAACTCTACTATTTTTTAAACACACACACACACAAAGATAATGAATGAAAAAATAAAATATGGTTACCTCTTTTAGCACCTGGAGGAGCTTCATACATAAAATTTAATTCCAGTTTATCTTTGCTTTCTGAACTAATTAATGCTCTAAATAGACAGGAGAAAAAAGGCTTATATTTAATATTATAACGATAAAAAAAAGGCCTAATTTTTGCAACAAATAAATGAAAACAGAAAATCAATGAAATAAGTTGAAATGTATTTTAATATGCCATATGAATTTGTCATTAATATAATAGACAATATAATCAAGTGGAGTAATTTTGCTGGCATTCTTGTGGCTTGATTGCTCATAGATGTTTTTGTTGCAAAGTTGTATACCTACTAGTTTTTTTTTGAAGAACTGGAAATTAAAAATAGTTCTCAAATAATTACTGATTTAAAGAATTTAATTGAAATTAAATTCTACTTTTTTAAAACTAAACTTATTTTGAATAATGACAAAAACATTTTAATAATATTTTTAAGGCAAACTTTTAAGAATATTTTTTTTCGTTATGAACTATTAATGAATGAATTTATTATTTCTAATTAAAATCATCTACTTATGTTTTTTTAATTGTTTGTTTTTATATCCCAGTGTTTCCTCTTATGTAAAGAAATAATTGGAATTCTTTACAATTTTTCAATTTTCTTTTCTTGAATTTACAATTATCATAGTAATTTATTATCTCAGTGAATGTTTCTGAATAAATATTAAGCAAATGGAATGGTAAAAAAAAAAAAAAAAAAAAAAGAAAGAAATAAAAAATAGATAAAAAGAAAATGGATATACATTTATGAATTAACAAAATTATGAAAAATATTTAGTTGAAATTTGACCTGGTGAAAATACGAATACTCAATATGTAGCATGAACATGAAATTCATTTATATTGATGGAGTGATTGATAGGGGAATTCTATGTTATAGGATAAAAGGAATTAATTCACACCAGATTAAGAATTTTGACAAAAAACTCTTGGCTTGATGTCAGTTTCTTGTATTTAAGAGTGATTTTAAGTCTGATTTATATGTGGCTTAATAGAATAATTGGAATTATAAATTATTTAGATCAAACTGATTGGTTGAATTATTAAAGAGAAGCGTGTATGGATGACACTAAGTTCAGCAACAGAAAATAATACAGGAAAGTTAGTGGAAGGCAAATAAGTGCTTAGTGACTTATTAAGATACTCTGTTGAATTCTTTCTTTGAAATGATGAAAATAGTTTTGATGTCTTGCTTGATAATATTAAAACAATAATTCTACTTGGGAAAACTATAATATCAGATACTAGGTTATTTCATAGTTATATCCTTGATGTGAATCATAATTTGGTATTTAAAAAATCCACATGCAGAAGAAATGCATACAATTCCTTAACAAGAAATTGGAGTGCATTGAAATGATTTTTAGAGGGCATTAATTATGATGCTGAATTCCAATGCCTATATAGCGGAGTATATATGACAGAGGCAAAACAAGTTTCACATTACAGGAAAACATTTTTTAAAAAGAAGTATCTCAGACATTTCTTCTAAAAAAAAAGGATTAGTTGAAAAGAGCAAGCATATTAATTCCTTAAAATATCTTGCATTTAAAGCATCCATTCTGCTAAACTACTAAGGATGTATGCTTTTTATTATTTGTTTCTAATTTTAATTACAATGTGCAAATGAAACTTCTCACAAGGGCAGGTCACAGGGTTGAAATCTGAGATCGGGATGAGATTTAGCATAATGATAATATACATTTAGAATGTTCATTCATGAAAATATTAAAATGCAATGGCCAGCCAATTTTGAGAAAATGGTCCTCAAACTTTTCATAAAGCTTATGTACTGATAATTTGACTCCCGTTCTGATGATCCCGATGAGTTGGTTGTCTAAGTAACTGTCTTGTATATGGAAGGTCAAAGTTCGAACATGGCAAAGATTTTTTTTTCTTTTTTAATAACCTTTATTCAATTCAAAATTTACAAATACTCTTAATTAATATGTTTTTAGTTTTTTTCATCCAAAATAAATATTTATTACTGAAATAGATAATAATAAAATTAAAATTTTAAAAGGAAAAAATTATAAATACAGATGTGTTTTTTTTTTAAAATAAAATTATTTAAATTTAATTAACTATTTACAGATAGTTCTAATTAATATGCTACTCATTTTTATATTTATTCTTTTAATACTTAAATTATAATTTAATGTTTAAAAGAAAAATAATTAAAAACATAACATTAATGGCTACAGATAATTTAACTTGATTGCATTATTTTCAAACAATTAATTTTCAAATTCTTGGATTTTAATAATAATAAATTATCAATTCTAACTCAACTAAGCTATATTTATATCAAAAATTGAAGGGAGCAGTTGATATTTGTTAATATGTAAGCAAAATTCCCCAACTGCAGTAATCAAAAGAAATAGAGAGCAGGTGTTAATTTATTGAATGCGTAGGCAAATGGTTCAAAACGTATTAAGCATATACAAAATTCTTATTTAACCGAATATGATCAAGAAACAAATTCTTGTGAAGATAGTATAAAAATTCAATCAATTGTACACCATCAATTGTCATCACCAATTTTTAAATAAGATAAGGTATGCATGGTATACGCTGTTCAACTTTTTGATGAAAGAGAGATATTTTTAAATGCAAATGAAGTTGTTTCCCCATAGATTCTTAAAGAAACCTTGCTCCTGTGGACAATCATTATTTATCAGTTGTGCAAGATGTCAAAATATATTTTGTTTCCAATGTTTTTACTATAGTTACCATTCTGGTCTTGTATATAATCGAAAGTAAATGTATATAAGATAATTTTTTAGAAATATTGAATAATTTTTTTACAATGTGAGTATTTATTATTAATAATTATCACCATTTATGTTAAATTTATTAATATTTTTTAAAATATTAAATTATAATTTAAGTATTAAAATAATAAACATTTATACTTGCATAAAAATAAGTCATGTATTAATTAAAACTATCTGTAAACAGTTAATTAAATTTAAATAATTTTATTTTGTTTAAAAAATGCATCTGTATTTATAATTTTTCTTTTAAAATTTTAATTTTATTATTATGTATTTCGATAATAAATATTTATTTTGGATGAAAAAAAACTAAAAACATATTAATTAAGAGTATTTGCAAATTTCAAATAGAATAAAAGTTATTAAAAAAGAAAAAAAAAATTCCTAACCAGGTTTGAACTCTGACCTTCCGTATATGAGACGGTTATCTACACAACCATGCCATCGGAACGGGAGTCAAGTTATCAATATATAAGCTTTACCAAAAGTTTGAGGACCATTTTCTTGAAATTGACTAGCCATTGCATTTTAATATTTTCATGAATGAACATTTTAAATGTATACTATCATTATACTAAATCTCATCCTGATATCAGATTTCAATCCTATGCTCTCTCCTTGCTAATCCTGCAGCAAACAAAGCGAAGGCATATTTCTTTCAATTAAAAAATACTGCCTGGAGCTCTTTACAGATGTTATTGATATCTTACACATAATCTATCCTATTACTATATATATAAAAAAATCTTTGATAGCTAAAATAGTCTATCATGCAAAATGCCAGATGACAGCTAAAATGTCATATGCTTATTTTCTCACCTTTTTTTAAGAGGACTGGTAAATGGCACATAATAATATTTTTTCCTTTCTTCCACCCTCCTACTATCTCTCCTGATTTATGTCTCCAGTAAGTTTTTAAGTGCAAATGTTCAATTTACATATTCTTTCCTGCTTATTGATATCTTTAACTTTCATGTGAAAATGTCTGAATATCACAAAATTGTAACTCAAAAAGAAATTAATGAGATATTGTTTGATTATATTTATGAATCAAATTTAAGCTGAGGTACTGAAGATTTTACTTTTCAAATTCTTTCTAGCTGCATGTTCACCTATTATATTAAAAATTATATTAATTATATTATTTATTAACAAAATATCAAAAAGCATGCAAAAAATACTGATTTTTTTTTTATTGTTTAAAGATCAACCTTTTTTCTATCATTACTCAAAACAGTCTTAGTTATGAATACACTGATGAATATTCATACTTTAAAAATCTATAAGAAAGATAAAATAAAAAAAATGTGTTTTTTACTTAGAAGATGGGGGTCTACTTTTAACAGTATAAAATCTTTTTCAAAATGAGATCTCTATCTTTTTTCCTATAAGCAATGACTTAAAAAATATAATGATTTAAATATTCATGCTTTAAAAAATCTAATAAATCATGGCAAGATTGGAAAGTATTATATCTTCATTACTTAGGATAAAAAATGGTAATTTTTAAAAGAATGCAATTAAAAATCCTTTAAATAGAAATTTGATTGCTGTATTAAATAAAATTTCACATTTTTCTTTTCTTCATAGTTTTTAGATTCGATTTGACAACAATTGTGTACATGCAAACAGCATTCAGCAGGAAAAGGAGAGATTTTGATTAGGTCACTTTTCACAATGTATCTACAATATATGGAAAAAGAAAATGCCACTAATAAGAGAACATTTTGTTCTCTCTCTGTATATATATATATATGTAATGATATTTTTTAATATTTAATTTCCATTTTTTTAAGTCTTAAACAAGCCGATATTATATTATTCTAAAATCTTCTCTAATTTCCTGATTCCACTTTTTTTTTTTATTTCATTATTGCAACATACACACTGCCTTTTTTTTTATTTCTTATTTTCTCATGCCATACATAAAAGGATGAGAATCTCCTGGAGCCTATACAGGTTTTTTGAAGCATTTAAGATTCCCATTCCTAAGTTAATACATGTCAACAAAATCCCTACTGAAATCTAATAATAAAACAACTATAGGGAAAAAAAATTCTGTCATTTATTTCTTGTAGTGCAATATGAACAGATGTCTTTTATCATCGCTTTATTTTTCCCTTTACAAATAATGCTTCATGAGATGAAATAAATTGATGTTAAAATTTCAAAAGGTTCTTTTCGATTGCACATCTGCAATATATATATATATATATATATATATATATATATATATTGTATACAGTTACTCAGGTTTCAATATTGGGAGCTTTTTCCTTTTATATACATATATACAAGCCTGAGAAATTGCTTTGGAGATAAGCAACTTCACGTTCAAATAGACTAAAAGCTCTTTTTTTTTTTATTATGTTTACAGTGAATTAACTAGATAAATGATCTCTTTAAATAAAAAAAATCTGAGAACTCTATATGATTGAAATTTTATGACACAGCAATGGTTTTAAAATGATATCTGAATGGCGATAAAAACTTAAACTAATATTTTCATATCAAATTTGTCATATTAAATAATAGGTAAGTTATAATCATAGAGAAAAAAAGTTTCAGAGGGGCATGTACAATGTATTGGTGAAACTAATAAGTTCCTGATTCTATAACAAATGAAGTTGAAGGTGATTTCTTTTAAGTTACAAAATTTTGCATGGAACTTAACCTAGGTGACAAAAATATTCAAAGCTCTGTTACAATTCCCCCATTTCAAAGACTTTCAGAAAATCTTTATTCAAATAACTTTTAGATTACTTTATATCAGAATTCCAAGGAAAATGAACATTATTAACTCATAAAGATTCCAGAAGCCAA
Organism: Argiope bruennichi; assembly: GCF_947563725.1. Lineage (NCBI taxonomy): Eukaryota > Metazoa > Arthropoda > Arachnida > Araneae > Araneidae > Argiope > Argiope bruennichi. The sequence continues at coordinate 3,036,189 of NC_079155.1, forward strand.
CTTGTAGACAGAGCAATCCCAACATAAAATTTCAAACATTAAAAAATAAGAAATCTCTAGTAAAAATAAAAACTGATTTAGATTTTAAACAATTAATTTTTACTTCTGAATACTTTACTGTATTGTTTACTTTAGTAAACAACTTTTTTTTTTTTTGGCATTGTTGTTGTCCTTTGTAAATTGAAGTATGATTTCAACTGTTACAATAATTCAAAATAAAACCATAAAACTAAATAATTATACTCTTAGAAACAAAATGCCACACATTAACTGAAATGCTAATCAATTTTTGATTAACTATATATATAAATATTAATTCTGATTAAAATTATTTCATAACTTTAAAAAATTTATTTCAGTCTCCTAACATTATTTTTGAGACATTGCAGGTAATTAAAAAGTTAAAATGAAACAAGAATTTTAAATACAGATACTTTTATGTACAGTAAGATAAGACTCCCAATAAATTTATTGAAATTATTCATTTATAGCAAATTTGACATCTGTGAGGATCTATATACGAGTAGAAGGTTTATTTTTTGTTAATTTAATAAATTTAGAGCAAATTTTCCGATTCAACTAATATAAATACTGTTTATTTATTAAACTAATACTAATCAGCTTGGATAGATTTTCTTCATATTGTTATATAAGTGTATAAATTTAGAATAAGTAACTTCGAAGTAGTTTTTCCTCTATTAATTAAATTAGATTAGAAATTGACTAATCAACAATGCAAAGTATCATACATACAACAAATTAGTTATACCTATTATTATAAAGATCTTGCTCTTTCTCATATTGGACTTTTAATTCCTCTTGCTTTTTCTTTTCATTTTCAGTCTTTTGCTCAGCCATCCATGCCTGAAAGATTACAAAAAAAGTAGTTCAGTGTAAAAAGAAATCTTTCGAAAAAAGTTTCAAGATAATATATTGATACTTTAAATGAAATAAAGATAACAATTGTATAGTTAAATAAAAATTAAAAGCTTAGATGTTTCATTTGTTTATGCACTTACTCTCTTTATATTTGCTTTCGATCCAGGATGGAAAGGTTTTTTGCACATATAATTATTATAACCTTTTCCCATTTTTTTTTGTGTGTGTGTTGATAAGTAATAGAAAACTTTCTGTAAATATACACTGTTTCTAGGGAAATAATCCTGATTCAACAACCAAATTTTTTTAAAAAAATCACTGTTCACAATAAAATAAATAAATACTGAATCTAAACAACATATTCCAATCAGTTCAGTTTACATCACATTTACCCATGATATGTTTTCGCTGAATCCGATAAAGGCGTAAAATGCCGCTACATAAATAAATATTTTTGATATCTTATGGCAAAAATTATATTTTAGAGATCATTATGCATAAATTTGCCTTAACTGCTTCTCGCTTTTCTCTGATATCTACCAATTGAGATTTCATCTAAAATACAATGTGAGAAAAAAAAAAAAAAAAAGGCAAAAGTGGAAGTACTTTTTCCCTCCTTCTTTTTTCATATTTGTAAACAAGAATGACGGAAACGTATCTCAATCATCTTATTAAATGTAAGATTCATTGAGTTAGCGATATATTAAAATGATCGAATTTTGCACTTTTCGGCGAATGGTCTTATTTATTATAGGTTTAATTGCGTAAGTGTGCATTTTTGTGATAAATAAATAAGTGTTTTAATTTAACTGTGTTTAAATAAGTTTATGAAGTTCACATTGAAACAATGTTTCGAATTAATAAAACGAGAGCTGATTTTTGAAATTAAATAATTGCTAAAACGTATTTTTATTTATGAATTAATGGCTATGGTAATAGGTAACTTTTTTTTTAATGATTCTAGCAAAACTGAAATAATGATTTAAAAGTTAATAAATTTCACTTTTTATACTCTAAAAATTTTTTATCGAATAACTTGTATAACATTTTTAAAAAATTTATTATCACAAATTTTTTGGTTTCTTAATAGTATACTCCTATATTTCTTTTTTATTCTATTATTAACTTGATTTTAAAGCGTGTGTTAAGAAACGGGTTAAATTGGTGGGTTGTGAGTCAGTTTTTGACGGCTTGCATTTAGATATTAAATATATATATTTCTCAGTTTCTTAAAATGAAATATGAGCTTTAAATCGTATTTATACCTTTGCATCAGCAATATTTTTGTAAAATTATATTTTATAATAAATATTTCTTTACAAAAGTTTCTTTCTGGCCCATAAAATCTTTTAGAAATAACATGCTTTTCATCTCTGGAAAAATTTAATGCATCAAGAGTGAAAAGGAACATTTAAATTTCTTTTTTAAAAGTTGATCACAATGTTTTAAAGTTTGTAACATCAGGTCTAGCATATTGATTTCATTATAAAGTATTTATTGTTGAATGTATAATATGTATCATGTTCACAGTACCAGTCCTGTCTATGAAGAGGCCCGGGTGCCAGAAACTATTAGGGGCCTTAATTTATTTTGCAAAGTAAAGAAAAAAAAATATGAACACATATTACTATAGCATGATTTTGTGCATTATGTAATGCATGATTTTGTGTTTGCTGTTAATTACTTGTGAAAAATTACAATTTCTTGTTTGTTTTTTATGCTTATTATAGCAAGTGCATTTAAGTGTTATGCACATACGCTTGATCAAAGACAATTTTTTTATTAATTTTAATTTGCTGAAAGAGCACTCAGCATTTATTATAGTAATTGTCTATGTAAAGAAATGTTTTAACATAGTTAATATATTTAGAAATAACTCATTATAATTAATTAATATATATTGCAATATTTGCTGAGCATTACTTACATGCTTTTCATTCAAAATCAAATTCCATAGCAAAACAATTTTTGGGGGGTGTTATATTTTCATCTACATCATGATTTTAAAACATTTTCTAATCCATGTTTTTCTATTTGAAATACTTTTAAATCTGTCTTCTATCTGTACAATAAGGGTATCACTTATAGAGTTAAAATATAACATCTAAATTCCTCACATGGGTTTTCTATAATTTCATCTTCTGCTGTTTCAAAATATAATTTTTCCCTTTTTCGAATTCATTTTTCAGGAAAATGTTCCAAACGATTCAAATCACATGCTATCGCTTTTGCTTCGTATAAAACTGCGTTAAATTTGGTTCTTAAATTTTGGATTTCAGTTTTAATTTTATTGACTAAATTAAAAGCCCAGCTGATAACAATTGTTTTTACTTGAAATAGTTTATTGATAGTGCTAATTTTGGAAATATTGTAACCATACTATTAAACATAAAATAAATCTCACTACTGGTATTGAATTAAAAAAAAAATTAAGCTTCAGATACTGCTGTATTGTTATTTGCATCAATAAATTCTTCTAGGAAATTACAAATTTGTTAAAATTGTATGTGCTTTAACAGTATCTATTTTGGCTTTCGAAGGAGTATCGCTTAATGGTTTAAGAGTAATGTTTAAATACTTTTACAGAATTTCCCATCTTTTTGTAGATGAAGAAAATAAGGATTATAAATGCTGCAATTTCCAATATGTATATATGTAATATTTACTACTGCCTGTATCACATATTAATAAATTAAAATTATATCGTGGGCAAGGCACATAAATTGCATGAAGGTTTAGAACAATTATTCTAGATTATAAACTTTTATATCTCCCTTTCATGTTGCTACCATTATCATATGCATGTCCACTACAATCCATAATATCTAAATCAAGCTCACTTAATATTTCCAATAGAGCTTTTGTTAGTCCTTCTTCAGTCACATCAGTTACTTCAATAAACAATATAAATGATTTATTTATACTCAATCAAAATTTCAAAATTTACTAACCTAATTAAAACTGAATTTTTTTTAAGGGGAAATATTTGAAGTATCCATTTGGATACTGTAATACTTGACTACTTTTGTATCATCTTTAATTTTGTTAAGAACTTCATTTCCTACAGGAGGAATAATTTGTACTTGTGATGTATGTGTTAAATCATGCACAATTTTATTTTTGGAATTTTTTTATTCTGTTTATATGATTCATAAGCTCAGAGTCATATTTACATAATAATTTGATTAAACTTAAAAAAATTCCATTATTAGGTGTTCTTATTATTTCATGGTTTCATCGAAGTGGATGATTGTTATATGCTAAAAGTAGAATTACATCTACAATTCTTTGAAATAGTAGTTTAAATTGTTTTGTTTTCTTATTTATAGTAACTTGATTTGTTTCATCAATAGTGGAATATGAATTTAGTCATTTCTATAATTCTTTCCAAGCAATAAATGAATTAAGTGACAAATAGAACGTTCATTTTCTTGAATTACAGTTGATAACTTTCTTCAGTTTTAATGGCCACCTATAAATCATGTAGATTTTTTATTGTCTCTGGAAAATAATGTACAGCAATAACAAAATACAGAGTCTTGTATTTTTGATTAAATCAAGCTGCTGCGAAGCTGCATTTCACCATTTGGAACTTTTTTAGAAAAAAATAATAAGTAGTAGAAAAAGATCTACCTTCAACATTCTTAACAAAAAATCTTTTTTTGTTGTACAGGTCTGTTTTTAACAAAACACATTTTAAACTTATCAGCTGCAATGCTTGGCCATAAACCTAAATCACTTATATGCACTTTATCACATTTGTTATTGTCATTTTCATCATTATTTTCTGATTCAATCATATTTGTATAAACATATGATTCTTCAAAAAATTTCACAGTTTCTACACTTTCATTGCAAGATTGTGTACTTTGTGTGGAACTTTCTTTGTCAGTTGAAGCTGGAACTGTAACTTTTGAAGTCAAAGCAATTTCATTGCCAGAATTACCTCGTAGACAAGAAAACAGATATTACTTTTTGAAATTTAGCTTTTCTTCTTTCTTTTCTGCTAAATTTCTTTTTTGAAACCCAGAGGGAATACTTCCTTGGCATGGACATGATTAGATCTAACAATACTTAAAATTTTATAGTATAAATTATCAAAGTAATATATGCAATTTAACCTAGTAGTTGAGGTAAATTACCATGCTTTATGTGTATAATATGTTGCACTAAAGTGTAATATATCTTTAAACTTCGTATATTTCAAAACCCATTTACTTTTCCAGTTAAATATCTTCCTCTCTTTTTTCCCTCTTGCTATTATTGTTCAAAACATTATTTTAGTTCTTAATCATGTTCATCACTTTTTTTTTTTTTTTTTTTTTTTGCTAGAAGCTCTTGTGTTATATAAAAATAGAAATTAATGTATATATATATATATATATATATATATATATATATATATATATATATATATATATATATATATATATATATATATATAGGTATTCTGACAAATTAAGTCATTAGCAAATTTAAAATATAAAATTAGGATTATGCTTTCTTTTTTAATTTTAATGTGGTAAACAATTTTTAATTTTTCTAAATTAATTATTATACTTGGATTAAAAAAATATATGTTGTTTGTTTTCTATAAACATAGTATAAATTTTACATTCTTTTCAGTACATCATTAATTGTGCTAACTATAGAGAGCTTTCTAACTCCTTCAAATGGTAAATATCCAGAACATCCAGGCAGTCAAGGAGAAAATACATCAAGTGCTCCCTGTTGGCAGAATGAAGATTATATTATTAAGCAACATTGTTCCCCATGCTCGCAGTTCGAAAAGGTAACTATTATGTGGTTTTACATTAGGATCAGTTTAAATAAACAAACCATTGAAAGCTACAAAATAATGTTTCCTGGTATTTGAAATTTTTTTTTTGCTGTAACAGCTTTAATCGAAGGTAGAAAACTAATAATGTATTACTATGCCAAGAGAAACAAAGTTGAATCGATTATTGAAATATCTAATTCATCAAATCTGTAACATATTTGAGAAAATTTAGTATTGAACACTGAAGTAATCAATATTCTGTATAATGATGCTATGAATTTAAAAATAAATTTTTAACAAGGTATGTTACAAACAAACAAATCAAAGATAAACAATATGTAGCTGGATCTTGTGTTACAATTTCTTCCATTTGCTCAAGTCTTTATTGAACATATTGTACCATTTAGTTGTTATCTTAGTTGGAATTGATCAATTAGTGTATTATTATTGTTATTAATATGGTACAAAGTAGATGACCTAATTTATGGGAGGGTGTTAATGGTATATTAACTGTGTATCTTTAGTGTATTTATGGTTTAACTATTGGGAAATTTAAGCTGAAATCGTGATCATAGTCCATAGACTAACATTACATGTTTGGCAATTAATGACTGACTTATGATTAATTCACTAGTATCAAATGAACAAATCATAACCTATTCACCAGGATAGCTTCCATTCTCACAGGCCATTGTTAAAATATTAAAAATTAAAAAAAAAATGTAGGAATTTAAATTTGAAAATTTTTATAAAAACTGGGAAGGTACAGGGAATTTTAATATTCTTAGTTTTCTTTTTTCCATCTAAAAAAACACTAGATGTTAAAATATTGCAAGAATTATAGATCATAGTCATAGCTCCAAAACCTAAACAATACCATTGGCAATTGTGTGATCACAGAAACTCATTCCTTTTCTACATGTCCCCCCTTTTTTTTCTGTAAAAATTTTAAAATTCAAATAATTATACTTTTAATGATACCAGTTTGTTTTAAGTATTGGTTTTTCTACTTTAAAAAAAATATTTTACAAAAGTACATTTTAATGTTGAAATGAAAGTAATGATCTTTATTTTTTGTGCAAATATTTCAACCTGACTTTTTATATATTGTTGATAATCAAAATATGATGGTGTTGCTATTTTTCTATCTTGGAAAGATTTCCTTTCCTTCTGTATCATATTCCTTTGTAATGATACTTCAAATATGTACTAGTATCTTTTTATTTATTTATTAAAGATATATTTTCACCACAATTGATACCCTAAAAGTGTAACATTCACAAAAGATAATCTTAGACTAGTATATTTAAAAATCACCTCATTAATCCATTCATGCATTTCTGAATGAATGGGTTATATCTGCTTTGCGTCATGTATTTTCCAAATTACTAAAAAAAAAAAAAAAAAAAAAAAAAAAAAAAAGATAAATAAATAAAACCTCTAGGTTAAAGATATTGACAGACAGACATTACATCTCTAGTATTAATGAAAGAGAATATATGTGTTAATACTTTATAACAAGGTTCCCACATATCTTGAATTTTATTTTTCTATACTCAGGATCCTGAAAAAATAGTTTTAAAAAGTCTTTAAAAAAATAGGTAAAATATTAATTTTGGAGAGAGAAATGGGAAACAATCTATGACTTGGTTTTGTCTTGAGTATTATTATTCTTCCTCCAACAATTAAATGGATTGATGTGGGAATTTTGTCAATCTTTTCTCTCTATTTATTTTGGAGGAAAGATGAGCAATTAGGATTAACATTGTCCCAAAATCTTCAACAGCTCTGGAGCTGGGGAAAATTTTGTTATACTTTCATTCTGTTTTCACTGATTGGATGCACAAGTGAGGTGATCTTTGAATTCACATAATTTTTGTAAGGAAATTTTAAATTGGTTCTAAGAAATGTTTCTAGATAATGAAATTGCTGAAAAGGTCTTATGTAGCTAGTAAAATGCTCTTGCATAGATTTATCTAATATTGCTTCCTATATTAATCGCTTTTTGTTGAAAGATCTAACTGATTTTAATGTTAATTACATTATGACTGATAAAGTATTCAACAAGTCTTTTCAAACATATTCACACATTTGGTTTTTGAATAAAAAAAAAGGAAAAAGATTAGGTTTTCATAGTTATTCCACAGCTAATGATATTTTTTAAGAATTGCATTAATATACAGAAAAATTAAAATTTGAGAAAGGCTTCTGTCCTAATAGATAGTTAATCAGTAAATTGGAAGTGTTCTTATTTACTGAATCATGAGACATAAAAAGAATCTTCAACATTGTTAATAAATATGGTAGGTAATTTGCATGTTGTCAACAATTTATAAGATGTAGCAAAATAATATCTACATGGGATGTAAACCCTTTTATTATATAGTGTTTATTATTTATTCAGAAATATATCAGTGAAAGAGAAGGAAAATATTAATTTTTAGGTATGGGAAACTTTCCAAAGATTTTTGCCAAAATATTAGCTAGAAAATTGGGTACTGTTCAACAGGTTTTCAAAATGTGGAACAATTTATTGTTATATGTTGAGAATGTTGAAAAGGAAACTTTCCTATACCAAAATCTAAATCTTATTTATTTGTTGCAAAATGGAGCAAAGACCATCTCCATTTGCAAACTGAAAATTTATTTGTCTTTGACCAAGTTATCCAACCATTTTTAACATTCTACATTCTTTTGCCATTTTTGGTACGTTATATGAAAAAGATTTTCTTGCTTGAATATTTATATCATGAAAGATGCAGTTGAATGCTTAATACTGATTGATAATACTGATGATATTTCAGTGTACGGAAACAGTTTTTGAGGAGGTTTGACAAAGGAACTTAGTTGCTTGTATTTTTACTTCATCAGCTACCCCCCCCCCTTTTCATTTATCTTGGTTTATCAGCTGGTTACAAAAGTGCCTAATATCTTAATACATTATGTGCCACAATCAAATGGGTAATATTTCTCAGGGCACCAGTACAGGCTTTTTGTATTTACTTTTATTATGTTGTTGAATTTGATTAGTTCTAGCTCACATATTTTATTATTTTCCATCTACAAAAACCATACTTTAAAAATGTTTCACTATAGTTCACAATATCAAACACCCATTTTCAAATATATTGTAATGTTACTCAGTATAGTGTGATGCAACCTTCTGAGAAACTTTATAAGTGCTCATTATGGCATCTAATATGTTTTTAAAGCATGGAAATATGTTAAATATGAAAGAAAGTATTTCGTATTACATTCTCAAAATAATTATTATTTAATTATTTTGAGCGATAAATTTTTTCTGCTGTATCAATGCATTCTTAGTTGATGAAAATTAAAACTCAACTTATTAACACCCTTTATAATTTAATATATAGACCTTCTTTTAAACTTTGTTAAAAACACAAAAACATGAATATGGAAGCAAAATAATTAAATTCCAAATTAAAAAAAAATAATGAAAAATTATTGGAAATCGATTTTTTTTTGTGAACTAACTTTAAACTTTTAATTAAAACTTTTTTTTTTTTTTAAATACTGAAAAATAAGTATTTTTGAATTCCTACGATTATCTTAAATATGAATCAATACAAAAAAATTTCAAAGTGGCAATACTTTGATTTCAAAATCTGGCTAATGGTTGGTATATGTAGATTGAAAATTATTCTGGAATCTGGAAACATAAATCTTTAAAAAAAGCAAAAATTTAGCAATAAAGTGTATTTTCTTTAACTGCAGGATTGGGATATAACTATGCTATAAATCAAATACTGGACATTAATTAATTAGAAAGCAACAGGGCAAAAATAAAAAAACATTTTTGTTTTATTATTTAAGTAATTTATATAGACTTTAATTGCCAGTTGTTTTAGTTCATTTCAAATTGTGAATATTTATTAGAATTATATTTTGTGTGGTGGGACTTGTCTTTTAATCTTTTGCTTCAAAGCATAAAGTTAGTAAAGATTCATGTTTTTTGTTTTTTTTTAAATTTATTTAATTTTTGGGTTGATTTATCTGATTTATCAATGTTAAAAAATATTCAAAGTTAATATTTAAAAAAATCAAAGTTACAGCTGTTGTTTTCTATTGTACCTATGTGTGAAATATATTTGCAGGTGAGCAGGCATTTACCAGCTTGTGCTCAAACTGGTTTCAAAGAAATGGTTTCTTGCAAAGTATCTGGAGATGTATATAGAAGGTAAGAATATAATTTAAATTGGAAAGCAAATCTTCATTAATAACAAAAGTTTTCTGCATAAATTAAATAAGTTAAATGATTTAGTTTGAATTTTGATATTTTTCTATATATTTATTGTCCTTCAGTTTAAAAAATATAATTATATGTTTGTAATTTATTATTACAATACTTTCTTATTCATTTTAACCAATACCCTAAATATAGTTGTATACCTTGTTGAAATGAGCAAATGAAATATGCAGATTAAAAGCCGTAAACATGTTCTGTAGTGAACAGATGTTAAATGTGGGTGTGTTGTCTTTTTTAAAGTTATCAGTAATATTTAATTGTTTAATTATTATACATTAGGAGAAGGAAATTGCTCTTCCTGCTTGCAGTGGTGTTTTAATCTGCTTTAATGTTTGGAAAATCATTCTATGGATTAGGTATCAAGCATATTGAGTGTGCTGATAAATCCTTTGAGGTGGTATCTACTGTTCCCACTTATCTTTACAATAGAGACACTTCATGCATGCACATTGTATCACTCATCAGCAAAATATTCCAAGCCATAAACCCCTAACAAATTTGCATGAGATTTTATTGACATAATTATAGAATCTCAATCAAGAATATTGTGTGATTTGGCTATTTTTGTTGATTTCATTAACAACTGCAGAACTATTTGCAGAAAAGATGGGATTTAATAAACTGGATATACTGTGCTTATAGATTATTCAACTCAACTGTCCCACTCATAAGTATAAACAACATATGGCCCTATTTCTTTTGACTGAATTGAAAGTGAGAAAGATGTCAATTCAAATTGGACATTGAGTGGGACATTTGATCTTGTTAAATAAACCCAACCTTCTGAAGCTCTCATGCAATCGAAAAACAGCTAATTTGAGTTCCTGTGATAAACATCCATCTTGCTTGTCATTTTGTTATTTCTTTTAATTAACAATGAAAGAAAATGATTTTTGGTTGCAGTTGTTCTTTAGCCAATTCATTCCTTAAAAAATAGTTCCAAGTTCTGATTATTACATTTCAAGTGATATTCAGATCTTAGGTAGTCTTTCTCTCTTTTAGTGTATATCAATTAAATTGCTATTTACTTAAACAACATTCTTTAATTTCTGCAAACTGAGATTCTCAGAAACCTCTAATTTTAAACATATGACTTCCAGCATAACATTGCTACAATTTTGAATTCACACCTTGCTAGATGATAAAAAACAGACCATTGCTCAGAAGTTCAGTTTAAGAGTTGGCTGATTATAAATACACTTCTATTTCAATTTATGATTTCGTATGGTAAACATAACTGAAGGAACTTTCAATACCATTTGTTTCGTTTCATAATGCAGCAGTATGCTTATTAGCTGTTTAATTTGCATAATGGAACTGTTATATTGTAGTGGTGTATATAAATTTGCAAAACACATAAATAGTCTACTTGAATGTGACCAA